>NW_010156971.1:0-347 GCF_000695765.1 Mesitornis unicolor
CAGTACTTTTTGGTGCCCAAAGTGGGGCCTGACATAATTTATTTGGCACATACCATAAGACTCAGGAATCCAGGATAGCAAATTATTGGAATATTTTTCCTTCCACTAATTACCATGAATGTTTTTGGAGCTTGTTTCAAAATACTTTGCAATCATTAGGCAATTTTTGGCACTTTTTACTTTTAACAGTCAAGGCATCTCAAATTTCAGCTCAGATTAATACAGTTCACCTTTACAAACATCTCCCTCAGGTGCAGCTACTTTTTAAAAATTTTTCTTTGATTGCTGCTTTTACCTGTTGAAACAGTTATTATATCTGTACCTGAAGGTTATGCCACTTCTTGGGT
>NW_010156971.1:442-4706 GCF_000695765.1 Mesitornis unicolor
CATGAACTGCAACAGTTCAGAGTTTCTGCTCTCCCGAAGAAGGAAAATAATTTGATTTACAAGGTGGATGATAGGAGTAGAGAGGAAAAAACCCACAAAACCTGTATTGCGAAAGTCAACATTTTCAGGATATATTTTAATATATATATAGATATATAAATATCTATATATATGCACACATATATGCATATGAAAAATTAAGACATAGTCTTCTGATCAGTCACCCTTGAAATAAACTGTGAGCAACAAGGACACAGAAATGACATCTGTGACACCTATATAATAGTGTCCAAAGGTAAAAAAATCCCAACTATTGGTCTTGCAAATTGGTGGTTGCTTCAAGTCTAGACTACAAACCACATTGTATTGTGCAGCTCTCAAACCACACAAGAGTGGAGAGTATTATAGCAGCTGTTACCAGGGACGTTGACAGAAATCTGAAAAGTGCAAAGGATAAACATAACAAAAATATAAAACCTTTCCAGATGGCTGTACAGCTTCCTAAAAATATACACTGCCACTGAAGGCTGACTAGATTGAAAAGAAAGGATACGCTGTCTAAAATAAAAAGCTGTAGAAGCTGCTGTGTATTGGGGTTTTTTTTTAAGAAAAAGTCAATTAGAAGATGTTGGTAAGTGAAATTTTATCCTCAGTCTCTGTAGAACTTAACTATACAATATGAAGTTGCAGATGGGAGGTGTAACTGAGATTGGTGCATAGATAATAACATGAGCACCACTCTAAAAAGCATGGATGGGTGGTTAAATGATCAATGCCATTTGGCTGCGTTTTGATAAAACAAATATGATGTTGCTAGACTAAGACAAGCAACTAAACCCAATATTGACTAGGAAGCCTGCCTACTTCTTTTCTATGCAAGTGTCACCACACATGCCCGTTCCTGTGGCACTTCAAGATTAGACTAATGCAGCTGATTTATAGGGGTTTGGTTTGGGTATGTGGTCCCCAGCAAGCAAAAGAAATGAAGCTGGAACTCATGCATGAGAGCTTGTCAGTGTCTGCAAATTGTAGTTTCTGTGAATAACTGCCTGCTGTTTAAGATGAATGGCAATTCCACATATCATGACACATAGTGAACACCATTAGCAGATACATTTCTGCATGTCAAAGTGCTCCTGATGTTACCTTCTAGTTTCAGAAACTTTCACCACTTTGACTGAAAGTTTCCTGACCCATTTGTCTGCAGGAAAAAAAAAACAAAAAGGAGATAATCATCACATCTCTTCCCATATCAAGATTTACAGGACATAAGGCTGCTTTTCACATGATCTAAAATGAGAAGCCCATCAGTGTTTCACAGTGTTAGAGTTAAGACTGCTGCAATTAGAAAGTTAAAATTTAGCAAGGCTTTTGCTGTGACGTCTGTCATCAAGAGGACATTTCTTCCAGACTGCAGTCTCAAATTACTTGTGGCAGATTTATACCATTTTGTTCCTTTACCAACATTATTCTTTAGATTTAAATAGTTTGTTCTTTCTTCTTCTTGTATCCTCTCTGAATCACATTTCTAATCAGCGTTCTCTTCCCACTCAAGTTTCATTTGGCTAGACCACACAAGCCAGCAATCCTTCCTTCACTTACCCCTCATAAAGTACATCCTCCTTTCCCTTGAGCAGCTTTACAGATCAATCTCCGTTTGATCATGGGCAACAATCAGAGGTGTCTGTGATATTCCAGTACTGGTAATGGACTGGGAAACAAAGAAAGGGGCAAAACCAGAGCCTGACATATTAACTTAACAATTGTTATTTCTGAGCGTTTAACTGGGATGTCTTAACATTCTCTAAACATTTTTAGTGCCACAGAGGTACATATAGAGCAGAGGGTGATATTTTTGAAGTAACTATCTAAACTTCTACTGCCTGTCAGTATAATTCCACAGTCTATTGCTAATTTCAACCTAAATTGCTTCCTTTCAGGCCTAAAACCATGCAATCTAAATAATATATTAAACATGAAGGATCCAAATGAAGCCTGGCAGTCACTCAAGGTGAGATTACAGGCTGTTTAAAATGAGCATGTGCCATTTTAGAGGCAGGTGTCTCAAAGGTAATTGTCATCATCTTCTCCTTTGGATTATTCCAGAAATCATCAGGAAGATTGTGTACTTCCATTAGCCTCGACAGCTGGTTCTGCTGACGCTGGGATGTCATAAAAAGTGTTGTTAGAGTGATATATTTCTCACAGAGAATGCATGGGTACATGGAAGAAATGCTGCTGTGATCCAAGTATTCACCTGATTGACTACTTCCTCCTGTCGGATATATCATGTATTATTAAACTTGAAAGGAAAGACGCCATCCAAGACACTGTCCAAGTTATTACAGAATACCTTGGATGCAACCTCCAGATACAATTTCTTTCTGTAAAGTCCCTTACAGAAAAATAATACAATGGACATCTCATTTTAGATGATAGACTCTGCTTTCCTAACCACATATCCTAGCCAATCAACGGAGTAATAATTTTGTTAAATGATTTAAAACATATCTATGGCTTTATGAACGTATGGACATTGTATACAGTCACCACTCTCTATATCATTCCACAGCTAAATTAGGAAGTTACATCCTGGCTCGGTAAAGTACTCGCATAAAGAACAATTACTTACACTATTTATAGTGGTTGCTTAGGTGTTCCCTAGCTGTTTTGATTAATTAAGCCTCTAGAAAGCCTCCCTCCCCAGCATCAGCAATCCTTGTTTATTAAAACCATTACACTCCTTTCTCAGGATCTTCCTGTTGAGCTATAATTTCATTATCTCAGTGACTGGCTCCACTGGGTTGTTTCTGTTTGAATGCAAGAAGATTAGCATGTTAACCCTTTGTTTTGTGTATTGTACACTATCTCTGACACAATTATAAGTCAGTCATTGTAACTGCACTACATGCAGTAGCTTTAAGCAAAGCTGAAGCAGCAAAACGTAGCTTTAAGAAGCAAAGCTTAGATTGCTCAGCGTGACAAAATCCAGATAATCTCCATTCTAGATTACTGAGGGAACTAGTGCAGGAAATAGCAAGTCCAGCAGCAAGGATTTTTAGTGAACGTTTTTGGTACAGCAGGACTGTATGATTAGAGAATAACAAAAAAAGTAACTATCTTTTAAAAATAACTCCTCCTCCTCCTCCACAATCTTCTACTCTCTTCTCACCAAGGCCAACTTGGGACTTCTTAACTGTGTGAGCAAAACTGAATTTTGCCACTGCATGGGTGAGCATCAGGGATATTTATTTTGTTCTCATTGTTTGTGGTGACATTTCAGTTTTGTAATGGAGCTAAGAAGGATTTTAGGATGATAGAGTAGGCAATCATAGACTTAAAGTAATTTTTAAAGGTTTGATGAAATAGGAACAACTGGAAGAGACTGGTCTGTGGTGTTTTCCCCTCTGTCCCTACTCTGCCATTCAAATCTCTGGTCTCTTCACACCATAGAAAGGATGCTGGCCCAGACTCAGCATAGCCCCTGTGCTCAGGACATAGACAGTCTACCTTGCTGAGTGTGAGAAGTAAGGACTACAGCTTCCAGGCTTCGCAGCTCCCCAAATCCCCTTCTTGTTTTCCACAGAGCCCATTCATTAAAAAATTATTCCTGCATCTCTACTCTTTCATGTTTCCCTCCTTCCTCCATGAATCCCTTTATCTTCCTCCAGGATAAGTTTTATTTCTGTAGAGTGCCCTTCTTCTGCCTCAGCTCCTCATTCTCCAGTCCATACCAGCTCAGGACAGTCTCCTTCTCTTCCTCTGACACAACCTTCTTCTTGTTCCCCTCACAGCAGGAGGAGGATCTGCTCCAGTCTCCACGCCAGGCACCCAGCAACCCTCACAAGTTTCACCCTGTTCCCAGTCTTCCCATTCTCCTGTCTTCTTTCCTGTACCTCCACCCCGCAACTGGCACCAAGAGCAGGAGCTGGTCAGGCAATGAAGGAAAGGGCTAGAGGTGATGGATATTTATTCTCCCTTCTCTGGGCTCCTGCTCCCAGTGTCAGGGAAGCAGAGACAAGACACAGAGAAAGTGGGGGCAAGGTAAGCAGACATCAAAAGAGTGGATATGCTTTGCAGCTGCCTCCCAAATCTATACCTAAAACCAACCCTGTTACTAGGCAAAGTATTAGAGGAGTTTCTGAAGAAAAATATAATTAAGGAGTGAAGGCAAATGGAAAGTTTGATAAATTACTGGAGCATTTTATAAAAGGGGTTTTTTTTTCTTAGCATAATATTTTATTTTATTTTATTTTATTTTATT
>NW_010156972.1:0-2633 GCF_000695765.1 Mesitornis unicolor
AAACTGACCTCTCCCCTTCCTGTCTTCCCAACACGATGTGGTAATTAATGGACTCTGATTATGCTTAACCTATAGGTCTGACACCATCCATCACTTGCAGGCTCATCCATAAAGCACGCGGAGCCCACGCCACCCCACTGCAACCGGCCAAATGCTGCCAGCCTCTGTGCTGCAGGAGTTAAAACAACACAGAAACATCAGGCGAGTCATGGCACCCATAAGAACCACTGCCAAAACCCGACGAGAATGTCTCTGATGAGCAAGAGAGCATGAATACGAGAACAACACAGAGCAGACAAAAGCTTTGAAAATCTGAGCCACAAAAGTATCCAGGCAGCAGCTGCAAATGCTCCCCAAGCAGAGGCTGTTAAAGGAGGAGCTGCCATCACCCAGCTTCCTCAGGGGCCATCAAAGCAAGAGTCATGGAAGAGAAGGCTTCAGGGAGAACTTACAGCAGCCTTCCAGGACCTGAAGGGGCTACAGGAAAGCTGGGAGGGACATTTTACAAGGGCATAGAGTGAGAGGACAAGGGGTGATGGCTTTAAACTGAAATGGGGTAGGTAGATTCGATTGGATATCAGGAAGAAATTCTTCCCTGTGAGGGTGGTGAGGCCTTGGTACAGGTTGCCCAGAGAAGCTGTGGGTGCCCCCTCCCTGGCAGTGCCCTAGGCCAGGTTGGACGGGACTTTGAGCAGCCTGGGCTGGTGGGAGGTGTCCCTGCTCATTGATGAGCTTTCAGGTCCCTTCCAGAACAAAGACATCTCCATAGACCTCAAGGAGCACAGAAGGGAGAGCTGAAGCAGCCAGCCTGGGTACACAAGGCTCCTGTGAAGGACAGAATTTAAGAAGCAGCTATGGATGTCCTTGACTGTCTGGATGTCGATTCCGTGCTGTTACATAGGCAGTGCCAACATTTGAAGTTGAATAAATGAAGGGAAAGAAAAAGCCACCCCTAACTGAATAGAGAAGGATTTACTAATCCCAAGCACTCAAGAAAAATGAGTCACAGGCCCTCTAAAGCATCACAAAATTAAAAATCAGAAATGCCTCTGTTGACATTTAAATGCTCAGGGCACAGTTGCTTCATGCAGAATTCCCCTACCATGGTGAGGAGCAGACATAAATTTAAACTAAAACCAGGAATCTCAAAACCCTTCCTGAAATCCAGTACATGGGAGCCTTGGGAAAGAAACTCCTGGGATGCCACCAGGCTGTGTGACACTGCTGTCATGAAGTCTGGGCCTCCTCAGCAGGATGAGGGCTGACACACCAGGATGGAGACGCCGCTGTGGTCCACCACAACAGAGCTACAATAAATATTTCACAGGTCACCGAGTCACCTCAGTTCGTCTTAGACTGCTAAAAGTTTGACATTCAACTCTCAACAAGAGGTTTCTTACAGTCACTGGAGACAACGGGCACTTTAGAAGATGATTTATCTCGTGTTTATCCTTTTTCTTAGGGAGGGATGGACACTCCTGAAGAGCCCCTATGGCTCCGCTGCCTCCAGAGAGCTTCTCCATGACCACGTGAGGGAACTCCAAGGAATCACTTCCATCTACATTAACATTTGCATTTTTCATAGCCTCCTTTGTTTCCCCACTCAAAGGCAGCAAGACTGGAAGAATTCAGTCTTTTCAGATAATTTCATATCCAAGATGTTCCTGAAACAATTTTCAGTGCAGTTTAAGAACCATATCTTTGAGCATCATGCAACCATGTTTTAAGTTGCAAATCAAAGAATCATGCAAATGAAGCATCATGAGCTGCATGTAGGGAAGAGTTTGGGGTTTTGCTGTAGCTTTAGGGATTTTGGTTTATTCTTTAAGTAAAAGTGGCCATGAAACCTGCTATGAAGCTGCAGGCTGGGCACACTTCCAGTTTTCACCTGTTTTAGTCCCAGTAGCAACTGTTTGCAGACAGCGATCCCAGTAACCTCCATGCTGGAGATTACCCAAGAGAAACCAAAATATGCAAATTACAGGAAAGCTAGCAGACAGAGTTGGCCAGGAATACTCTCGGTGCCATGTGTGTAGATGTGTAGGGTTTTTTTGTTTAAAATCACATTTTGGATGAAGAGGGAGAATCTTAAAAGAAACCTGTTCTGGTGAGCTATTTGGAGTTTTTAATTTACAGTCAAATTTTTGTTGTTGTTCTTCCATTTCCCTGAATTTGTCTTTTGGTGAAAAAAACCCCACATTTTCTTTCACCTCCCTGCATCTCAGGTGTTCCTGTTGTCACAAAGAGCCTTTTACATTTCAGTTTCTTAGAAAAAGCTGAAGATACCTATAAAACTTCTGCTTAGAGACATGCATAGCCAAAAAATGCCACCAACTAAATATCAAGCATTTTGGCTGGGTGAATATTTAAATGCAGCTAAATTCATCTAATGATGAAAACAGAAAGAGGGGAAGCAAGAACAGAAAAAGACGCCACAGAAGAGGATAGCACCAAAAAAAAACTCTATAGGAAAAATGAACTGTTTCTATTGTTTTTTTAATCTATTTTCTTGGGGGGATGACATCAAAACTTGGAGATCATTTGCAAAACTACAAGCACAACCCCAAAATGGGATATCTGCAGCTCTGATTTATTATCCATAATTTATCAGCAGTCCTGGCTAACTAGGGAGG
>NW_010156973.1:0-11410 GCF_000695765.1 Mesitornis unicolor
ACAGCAGAGCAGAGGGGCAGAATCCCCCCCTTGATCTGCTGTGAAATGCCCCTGGGTTCTGTGCATGACGTTTTGCAGCATTAAATCGTCCTTCCCTTCACACACTGCGTAGTCTTGGCTTTTTATCAGCAACTGCCACATTTGTTGTGAAGGAGGAAATAAATTCAAGGTAATAATTCTCAACAAGCGAGGGGGCCGTTGCAGGGCAGTTTGGGTTAAATGGAAACCACGACTCGTGGAGCAGGAGAGGAGCGGATCTGGGGACCGAGGATCTGCAGTGTCAAGTGAGAGCAGGAGCGTGTCAAGGAGCCAGCGTTCATTTCTGGCTCTCTTTGAGATGCACACGCTGTGCTCTTCCTCCTCAGCCCTGCCCTGGGGCATTTCCATCCATCTGATGAAAGCGAAAATGTATTTTGTAGCAGGGAGGCATCCAAATTCCATGCCAGGCTGACAGCAGGGGATGTTAATAATTTTATTTATGAACAGGAAGGAATTGTAGTCATATAAGAAACAATACTTTTGTGTATGTCCCTGGTAGACCAAAAAATATACATCTGTGGTGCTCCAGATTTTCCCTTGAAAATGAAATGGTGATTTCTGGATAGGGTGGAGGGGTGGTTTGAAGAGCTGTGAAATATCCTCTCTGTCCTTGAAAGCAGCGCTCGGCTGAGATGGATTTCAGCCCAACAACAAGAGGCTGAGGATGCGGTTTGTGGTAGATCTGAAATTGGACCTGCAGAACGGCAGTGACTGCATCCCCGCATCCCCGACCTGGGTTTGTTCTGAGCTATTGGGTTTGCCAAAAAAGCATTGCGTTTTTTTGATAAATGAACGTATGTGTCTTGAAATGTAACTACCTTCATTTTAACCCCAAGTTCAGTAAGTGACTCAGCAGCTGACAGCTCAGGTGCGTTTTAGAAAAAGCAAGAGCACAATTTTGTTAACCATTGTTTATTTGGTGCTCATTTCAAAATGGAAAATCCAGAGGAACGCTTCCGTCGTGTTTTGCTGTGTCACTTAGAAAAGGGAAAAACACTGCGCGAGCTCATGAAAAGTTCTGTGATGTGGATGGTGAAGGTGCCTTAAAGCTGTGGTTTTAAGCAGGGTCAGCATTGGTTTTGTGAAATTTCGGTCCGGAGATTTTGAAGTCAAAGATGCATCACACTCAGGAAGGGAAATCAAAGTTGATAACGACAGAATAAAGGCATTGATTAAATCTAATGGATGTTTAATGACACGAGAGATTGCTGATCATCTTAACATATCGAAATCGAGTGTTGAAATCCATTTATGACACCTTGGATGCGTTAGGAAGCTCGATATTTGGGTACCGCGTGATCTCAAATAAATTCATCTCACTGAGCAGTTGACATCTGCGATTCTCTCTTGAAACGTGAAGAAAACGACCCATTTTTGAAACGTGTGACAGCAAACGATGAAAAGTGGATCATCTGCAGCAACAACAAATGAGAGCGGTTGTGGAGCCAGCGTGGCGACCCAGCCCAGAGCTCCTCTAAAGCCGCCGTCCACCAGAGGAAGGTGATGCTGTCGGTGTGGGACAATTTCACAGGTATTGTGTGTTTTGCTTTGCTTCCAAGGACCCAAACCATTAATTCAGACGTGCAGTGTCGTCGACCACGTAAATTAAACGATGCTGTCGGACAGGAGCTCCAGAAGTGGTGGATCGCTGAGGTGCTGTGTCTCTCCGTGGTAGCACCAGACCACGCACCAGTTTGGTCACTGGTCAGAAGTGGTTGCAGCGTGGATGGGATTTGTTACCGATGGGATTCGCCACCGATGGGATTCGCCATCAGATGCCGTTTGTTTCGGTCTTCACGAAACGCCCTGAATGGTGAAACCTTCCCTGCCGATGAGGACGCCAAGGGGTTCTTGGAACTGGTTTTTGCCGAAAAAGAAGAACTTTTCTGAGTGCCCAATGACAAAAGTGGCCTGGGAGATGTCAAAACGTAATTGAACAAAATGGACACTATCATTGTTAGTACAAGGCAATATAATTCTTAATACAGGTTTAGTTTCCCATGAAAAGTTCACCTTTCATTTACCCAGAAAAAAACGCAATTGCTTTTTGGGCAACCCAATAGAAACAAACGGTTTTCTGGCCTTTATCTTCTCTGTTTTCAATTCCCACTTCATTTTTCTTGACCTGTGTTTCACTTAAATTCCTCTTTAAATGTTTCTGGGAAAGACCACGGCAACCTGCCCCTGCAAATCCTGCTACAAAGAACATGCAGGGAATTTATTTGGGGGAGCATCTGGTGGCTCAGGTCGCTGTAAAATGATTGAAAGCATACGGATAAGTGGTTATTAGGGTTTCTTCCTGATGGGATTGGTAGATCTTGTTGGGTTTGAGACACAGGAGCTGTAGGGATGAGGTTTTGTAACTGATGAGAAATAGGCACATGAATAATTAGTGTCTGGTCTTTACTTGCTGCATAAAACGGGGGTCACAGCACTGGGCTATCTCTAAATATGAATATTCAGTATAATGAATATTGCAGTGTTTTATGAGGGTCGGAAGGAACAGGCCCACTTGATGGTTTTGCTTTGGTGCCAACTCCATTGAGCGAGGAACTTAAATGTGATTATTTCCCAGAACTTAATGTAATAAATCACAGCCCGGGGCAAAGTGGGCTCCTCCGTCTCCCTGCTTTCAGCGTCCCGGGGACGGCGTTGCCGTGGTTGGCAGGGGTTCAGCACCAGGTCAGGCCGAAAGACTTTGTGTTTGCTGATCAAAGGGATGCGGTTGCTTGAACAGAAAAGGATTTGAAAGGATCCTTTTGAACTATTTCTTTCTGTATTAAACATTGCGCTGTGACAAGGGGGGAAAAGCTCCCGGTCCAGATCCAGCTGTGGAAATTGGCAGCAGTGAGGGAAAGGGAATCGTTGCAAAGCGCCGAGCAGGGTTCCTAGGAGAGAGCAAGAACCAGTTCTGCTTTCTTTTGCTGCTCTTCCATTTCCTGCTGTGTTAAACAGCTCCCTTTTCTCGAGTGCTGTCAGCCCGCAGTCCCTTCCACCTTGCTGCTGGCAAGCACTGGCTAGAAAAGTCCCTAAAGCCTCTCCCTGTGCCCGCAGGAGCCCCGTCTGTGTGATGTGCCATCCAAAACGCCTCCTCCCATGGTTTGTGACCACACCGGCACGCTCTGTGCACCAGGAGATTTGCTTGGCTCATACTTTGACTTGGGATTGTCTTCACGAGGGCATTTCACAGGATCACAGCATCGTTAAGGTTGCAAGAGCCCTCTAAGATCATCAGTCCAACCCAATCAAACCCAACACCAACATGGCCATAAACCATGGCCCCAAGTGCCACATGCAGGCGCTGCTTGAACCCCTCCAGGGATGGGGACTCCACCACTGCCCTGGGCAGCCCATGCAACTGCTTGACCACTCTTGCAGGACAGAAATTCCTCCCAAAACCCAACCTCCCCCCCCCCTGCCACAACTTGAGGCCATTTCCTCTTGTCCCATTGCTTGTTTTTTTTGGGAGCCCGACCCCCCTTTGCTCCCAGAGCTGCAGAGGGGATAAGGTCTCCCCTCAGCTCCTCTTCTCCAGTTGAACCCCCCAGCTCCCTCAGTCGCTCCCCATCCTTCGGCTGCTCCAGACCCCTCCCCAGCTCCGTTGCCCTTCTCTGCCCACGCTCCAGCCCCTCAATGTCCTTCTGGGAGTGAGGGGACCGGCACAACCAGACCCACTGCGCCTGACAGTGCTGACCCAAGAATCCGCTTCTCACAACACCGAGTTTGTAATCAAACCAATGACAGTTCTGCCACTGCTGCACTTCTTTAAACCAAACTTGGGTCCTCAACGTTCTGCGTGAGCCCGACAGCAGCCTGGGCAATAGCCGTGGGAAGAGTTATGTCCCATCGCCGTGGGACTCAGCTCATTCTGTGTCTCTCCCAAATTTCCATAATTATGTACCTGCTTATTGAAAGTTTCCTTGTCTGAAAGCTCATCAAATTCAGACTTAAAGATGGAAAGTGAGAACTCACCAATGACATCCAGTTTAGGATATTCCCCGTTCCCCCAGCTGCTCCTCATGAGCACCCGAATGCTGGGAGCAGCTGAGGGAGCTGGGGGTTCAACTGGAGAAGAGGAGCTGAGGGGAGACCTTATCCCCTCTGCAGCTCCTGAAAGGAGGGGGGAGCCAGGGGGGTCGGGCTCTGCTCCCAAAAAACAAGCGATGGGACGAGAGGAAATGGCCTCAAGTTGTGGCAGGGGAGGGTGAGGTTGGATTTTGGGAGGAATTTCTGGCGTGCAAGAGTGGTCAAGCAGTGGCAGGGGCTGCCCAGGGCAGTGGTGGAGTCCCCATCCCTGGAGGGGTTCAAGCGGCGCCTGCATGTGGCACTTGGGGCCATGGTTTGGTGATGATCTTAGGGGTCTCTTCCATCCTTAATGACGCTGTGATTGTTCAAGTTACAGGCTGGACATGATCTTTCTCCCCCTGAGTTTGTTGAAGGGAAAGTTCTTGTTGGCTGCTTGAGGAAAGATTTGGATCCATTTGGAAGTGTCTACAGCTGACACACATCTGAAGGGTTGTGCAGTATCTCCTCGGGCAGCGAATATAAAATCTCCTTTTTTGGAAACATCAGCTTGCAGGGCGTGATGTGGAACCACTTGGCTGTTTGCTTTTTCATCTGAGCTCACACATATGCCCTAAGGATTATTATTATTATACGCTATTCCTAAAACATATCTGTTCTCTTGTGTTCAGTGTGGTTTGTGTTTGGGGGATTTTTTAAGGCAAAACTCTGACCGTGTCCTTGCTTGTTCAAGCAAGTTGCTTTTTCCTCCTCTCTGAAGTGTTGGGGCATTTAGCTGCTAAATCAGTCGCTAACCCGAGGAGATGCACAGCCACATCCACAAATTGGGTCTGCGCAGCGCAGTGGCTGGAGCGAGCAGTGCTGTAGATTGCTTTGTCACTAATCCCATAACAGTCTGCGAGTTTCTTCCTATTCTGAAATTGCTTCTTATTTGCCCTTGGCACACGCAGGAATTCCCTGGGCGCTCCATGAAGACACCGAGGTCCCGTTGCTCTTTGTGCTTCTGCGCAACTTTGCAGGGTGAACGCGGATGCTCTGAGCGAGCACCTGAGGTGGGAGAGGGGCTGCGGTGCTGCCCCGTGCCAGGCTTAATCCTGTAGGAAAGGCAATGGCAATATAACGGCGGAAATAAGTGTGCTCTGAGCCGTACTGCTGGTAACTGCATGGGGAGTAGAGACAGGGCTGGACACCATGTCCACGCAGGAAGCTTTTTGACCCAAAATCTCAGAGGCATTACAGTTCAGTTTGCAGCCCAGTGTAGATGTCAGCTCTCTCATGCTGGCTCTGTTTGCATTACCCCTCTCTGTGGATTTCTCTAGTTTTTTTATGCCCATGAGCCAGCAATGTGCCCTTGAGCCAAGAAGGCCAACGCCATCCTGGGGTGCATGAGAAGGGGTGGTTGTAGGGCCAGAGAGCTTCTCCTGCCCCTCTGCTCTGCCCTGCTCACACCCCAGCTGCAATCTTGTGTCCAGCTCTGGGCCCTCAGCTCCACAAGGACAGGAAGTGCTTGAAAGAGCCCAGCAGGGCCACCAAGTGCTGAGGGAGTGGAGCATCTCCTGCTGAGGAGCGGCTGAGGGAGCTGGGGCTCTTGAGCTTGGAGCAGAGGAGCCCAGGGGTGCCCTCATTGCTGGTCTCCATTTGGAAAGGGCAGTGTCAGGAGGACAGAGCCAGGCTGTGCTCAGTGCTGGCAGTGCCAGGACAAGGGCAATGGGTGCAGCTGGAGCACAGGAGGGTGATGTGAACATGAGGCCAAAGTTGTTGATGTGAGGGTGCAGAGCATGGCCCAGGCTGTGGAGAGGCTGTGGAGTCTCCTTGTGTGGAGACACCCAAAGCCCTGGCCGTGTTCCTGGGTGACTGCTCTGGTGACCCTGCTCTGGGGGGTTGCACTGGGGGAGCTTTCGAGGTCTCTTCCAACTCCTGACATCTGTGATTCTGTGATTCTGTGTGGTTTTCAGTGGGGATATCAGTTGATCTGTTCGTCTCTCCCTGCAATGATTCTCCACCACAACAAAATCTGCTGTAGTGACAAAGATGTAGCCCAGACTTAGTGGCTGAGGGTGGCAGAGAAACGTTCCTGTGGTCTGGGAGGGGATCACTGGGCTGCGTTGTCTCTGGGGTTGGACAGAGCCAGCTGCTCCCTAGAAGGTGCAGAAATGGCTTAAAGGGCAAAGGGACCATTTTCTTCCTCTTCTTTTATGGGTAGTTCTGTGCCAGGAGGGGTCTTTAAACGCAGCAGCAAGGGAAACACAATATATTAAAAAACTCTAGACTTTTATTTATGAATTTTAAGGGTTTGTGTCCTTCCTTAGGTCATCTCATGCGCCTTGCCTGTCGATGGCAAATGTAATCCTCATCAGCGCTGCATGGAACGCGGCTGTACCCAGCGTGTGCGGGGCTGCTTTCAGTGAGCGGGGGAGCGGCAGGGACGAGCACGGGCAGGAGGGCTCAAGACTTCTGCTGCTTCTCCTGCGTGCACTCAGCTCCTCCCTAACCCAATGAGATTCAGAACGGGCTTCGCCTTTTTCAGACCTGTTTTAGGACAGCAGTAAATGCCTTAATGAGGTATTTTTCTGTTCTTGAGCAATGAGAAATGAGCAAATCTCCTCTCCTTTGCAGCTGGGCTTTGCATAAGCAAGAAACAAACCATTTACCTTCTGGTGGATGTCCTCTTCATGCCTGGAGCTGCTGCAGTGCCTAGGCTGACAGTGCACCCTTGTTGGTGGGCATCCAGCATCGTTAGGCTAATTGACATAAATAACTCGCTCCCAGGAGAAAGCTGTGACCGAGCATGGCCTGGGCCTGGCCTCAGGGACTGCGAAGTGCATCAGTGGTGGCAATTTGTGGGGCTGGTGTCAAGGTGACAGAGAAAGGTGGTGGCCAATTTAAAGGTTGGTGCATGTTAAGACATCCCAGAGGAGCGCATGAGAGCGAGCCGCACGACTTCGGCACCTCAGTTCCTCCGGGCTTTGACAGTTCCAACCAAAAATGCGTAAATGGCGATACCAGGAGACCGATGCTGTGGATTTCAGTCTGCACAAGGCTTCTTGATGAGAAACTGCCTGGTCTGTGTCTTTGCTGCTGAGTGATCCAGTTCGTAATGGTACCTTGACCCTAAAGGTCCTGACTTAGGGGAGGTGCAGCTTTCCCAGTCTCAAAGTCACTGTCCCAGGGAGTGCGACATGGCCGGCTTGGCACATCTTTAACACGCGCCGCAATAGAAGTGGGATAGGAGAGATTTTGGGCAGGCTTCTGACAGCTGACAGTGACTGCTGTGCAGTCCCTTTCCTTTGATTTCCCTCCCCTAAACACTTGGGCACATTTGCATCTCATTTCCAAAGCAGTAGGTGTGAACGTAGCTAAAAGGACAAGGTGCAGCACTGCTCTGTCCCCCAGGGCTGGCTTGGTGTTGTCACCAGGGTGCAAAATCCTTCTCTGCCTCAGTGGGTGCGTGACCCTGCCCATCCTGACCGTGTGGTTCTGTGTATGATCTGTTACTTTAGGGCTGCAGTGCGGGTTTCTCAGGCTGTTCCTGTGCTGGTGCCGTGGTGTAGCTCTGCAGGGAGGGATGAGCACACCGAAGTGAAGGCAGCACAGGCTGCATTGCCGAAATCCCGAGGGTGGCACTGCCTGCACCGCTGCCCTGGCTGGAAAGGGTAGATCGCGTGCAGGGAGAACCATTGCTCTGCGCAAGGAGCACTCGCGTAAGGCATCTCACACAGCACCATGCACTACTGCTGGCTTCTCTGCAAAGGAGACCCATGATGTGGATGGTTGGTAACAAAGATCACGTTGGGAAGGGGTGTGCTGATCTTTTCCATGAACTTTTCTCACCTTTCTCAGCCTCTCCAGGGCAGGGAGGCAGTGGCGTGGATCTGGCGGCTGACAGAGAGTCCCCTGCTGACGGCAGCAGCAGTTTTGCTGTTGGTGGTACTGTGTCCTGTGATGCCCACAGAGATGTCACAGAATCACCGATGTCAGGAGTTGGAAGGGACCTGGAAAGCTCCCCCAGTGCAACCCCCAAGAGCAGGGTCACCAGAGCAGTCACCCAGGAACACGGCCAGGGCTTTGGGTGTCTCCACACAAGGAGACTCCACAGCCTGGGCCATGCTCTGCACCCTCACATCAACAACTTTGGCCTCATGTTCACATCACCCTCCTGTGCTCCAGCTGCACCCATTGCCCTTGTCCTGGCACTGCCAGCACTGAGCACAGCCTGGCTCCGTCCTCCTGACACTGCCCTTTCCAAATGGAGACCAGCAATGAGGGCACCCCTGGGCTCCTCTGCTCCAAGCTCAAGAGCCCCAGCTCCCTCAGCTGCTCCTCAGCAGGAGATGCTCCACTCCCTCAGCACTTGGTGGCCCTGCTGGGCTCTTTCAAGCAGTTCCTGTCCTTGTGGAGCTGAGGGCCCAGAGCTGGACACAAGATTGCAGCTGTGGTGTGAGCAGAGCAGAGGGGCAGGAGAAGCTCTCTGGCCCTACAACCACCCCTTCTAATGTACCGTGTTCATCCTTCCTCGCTCGTGTTGCTCCTGCAGGCGGTAGCAGTGTCAAGGGCTGAGGTTGGTGTCTCAGCAGGGAGTAACCAGAGTCCAGAAGCATCCTGGGGTCATCCCTGTCTCGTTTGCTCTGTCGCTGACCCGGAGCTTGCACAGACGGAGCAGACGAGCGCCCGCTGCTCCCACCGCTGCAGCAAGCTGCTGTGTTTTGGCAGAGGTGCCTGCTTGGAAAGCAGAGATGGTTTTCGAGACCGCAACAGAAAGTGAATTGTGTTAAGACTCGGCTACCCTGACTTCAGCGGTGCCTGACAGGAGCTGATCCACACCTTTTTGGTGTAGTTTCTGCAGAAATCGGTCGCTCAGCTCATAGATGGGAGCAGAGCTGATTTGTGGGTTGTGAGCACGTTCTGCTGTCCCTGGGAGTGGAAAACCTCAGTGGCTGGGGAGGGTGCAGCAGGAGGGTGCAGCTTTCCTTGGAAAGCAGAACACGTGTGGTTCGTGTTTTGTCACATTGTATTGGGTGTAGAGCGGGTTTGGTGGGCACCCAGTCAGGGTCACCCCATCGCGGTCCTTTTTGATTATCAACGTGGGGCGTGAGGAGTTTGAGATACGGATTGGGAGAGGTAACAGGCAAAGGTAAACACAGCTGGAGAGCGAAGAGCAGAGCAATTGTGGGGAATTTTGTTAGTTGTAATTGGGGTGAAGGGATGGGGTGGGTTGTTTGCAAATTGTCTGCTTTTGTTCGGTGCTGTCATGATGTAGTTTTGATTTTGGTGCGGGGAATTCTTTTCTGTTGGTGTGAGTGAAGCTTGTGGAGCTTGTGTGATGAATGTGGATATTAATGATAATTCTTCAACATGTGATTCACAGAGGCAAGGGGTGCAATGTGTTTAGTTTGGGTGGCAAGGTTTTGGTAGCGGGGGGCTAAAGAGCTGGCTTCTGCGAGAAGCTGCTGGAAGCTCCCCCATGTCTGATAGAGCCAATGCCAGCTCCAAAATGGACCTGCTGCTGGCCAAGGCCGAGCCCATCAGCAACGGGGGTAGCGCCTCTGCAATAATGTATTGAAGATGGGGGAATAAATGGGAAAGAGCGACAGGAGACAGAGAGAGGAGTGAGAATGTGGGAGAAACAGCTCTGCAGACAGCAGGGTCAGTGAGGAGGAGGAGGAGGAGGTGCTCCAGGCACTGGAGCAGAGATCCCCCTGCACCCATGGAGGAGCAGAGATCCCCCTGCACCCATGGAGGAGCAGAGATCCCCCTGAGGAAGGAGCAGCAGAGACAACGTGTGATGCACTGACCACAGCCCCCATTCCCTGTCCCCTGCACCGCTGGTGGGGAGGAGGTGGAGAATTCAGGAGTGGAGCTGAGCCCCAGGAGATAGTGGGGGGGAGGTGTTTTCAGATGTAGGTTTTCTTTTCTCATTCTCATACTCTGATTTAACTGGTGACACATTAAACTCACTTCCCCAAGCTGGGGCTGTCTTGCCCATGATGGTAACTGCAGAGTGAGCTCTCCCTGTCCTTATCCTCACCCACGAGCCTTGGATTGTGTTTCCTTTCTCCTGTCCCACTATGGAGGGGAGTGACAGAGCAGTTTTGGGTGGCACCTGTGCCCAGCCGGGGTCAACCCAGCAGGGCTGAAGGCCCTTCCCTCCTCTCCCTCCTTTCCTGTCGCTACGTCTCTGTTACACGCTGAGTTTCCAGGCTGGCCGGGGCGCGTAACCTCAGAGGCAAACTCACTGAGATCCCAGCGCTTCTGTCCTCAGCCACCAAACGCAGCTGATCCGTGCCCTTCACACCAAGTCCGAGAGGGCTGCAGCACCGCTCGTGTCCTCGTGTGACTCCCAAATTGATCTCAGTTTAACAGCTGCAGCCGTGTCTCGATCATGCATTAAACATCGCCCGTGTGTCACGGTGGAGCTCCGCGGGGACTCAGCGTGTGGGTGTTGCTGAGGCGGCTTTTAAGGCCTCCTTTTAGCTCATTGTGTAAACGTTTAGGAGAGCCAGTGTTTTAAAAGCGATTTAACGGGCTGCGCGTTGTTGTCAGTCTTGAGACGTGGTCTGGGGAGAGAAATCAACGGCGCCGTTGCCTCAGCGCCCAGGAGCAGTGCAGGATTCATCCCTGTGTTTTGTCTCCTCCCATCTCAACGTTTGCTTCTTTATTGCAGGCCCCAGGACATCATCGTGTTCATCATCGGAGGAGCAACTTATGAAGAGGCGCTGGCTGTGTACAACCTGAACCGCACCAACCCGGGGGTCCGCATCGTCCTGGGAGGGACCACGATCCACAACACCAAGAGGTAACGACCGCGGTTTGCACTGTGGATCCTGCCTGGGTGAAACTGCTGACATGAGCGCGAATTTGCGACGCCTGAGGGATCTTCATCGCGCAGTAAAACACAGAGATCTGTGTGAATGGTCCGAGCCCAGCGCTGCTCATTGTGGCTGAGGGACGTATTACCAAGCTGAAGGTTTAATGTGCATTTTACTGAATTCGAGTGCAGGGAAGTAGTTGTCTATAGGTTTCCTGCTTATAATTCACCACACGCTCTGGTCTGAATGAGAAGCCAGTGCAGCACACAGGAATTCAGGACCGACTGTGGTCTTGTTGCTCCTGTTGAAATCTGGAGCAATGGCGTTTGATAGCAGCGAAGTGAACGTAGCTCTGATTAACACCGAGCCCTGTGCTTGCACTGCTGCAGGCCCTGCCGCCCACAGCCCCGCAGAGCAGCGGCTGTGTCTGCATTTCTCCCTGGAGAGCGGAGCTTCCCTGTTGGTTTGCTGCTCGCTCCCGAGTCACCCTTCCTGGGAGGACAGATAGAAACACAGCATCACAGCGGGGTTTGGGTGGGAAG
>NW_010156974.1:0-264 GCF_000695765.1 Mesitornis unicolor
GTTGGTGGACACTCTGAGGGCTACAACGGGGTTGGGTGCTGCTCTCCTTTGATTCCCATGCTGGTTTTTAGGCTGGATGGGGGGGCACAGGGGAGGGGATGATGAGCGGGAGAGCCCCAAGGGGACCCAAAACTGATGTCTGTCCTCCTTCCTGGGGGGTCTCACCCTTGCAGGGGACAGCAGAGGAAGGGAGGAGGATTCAGAGGTGCCCGATGAGGCTGAAGACCAGGAGGAAGAGGAGGAAAGCTCCGGTAGGTGGGCGGC
>NW_010156975.1:0-246 GCF_000695765.1 Mesitornis unicolor
TAGTGCTGTGTTACGATTGTGGTGTAGAACGTGATCACGAGAGAAGGATGCGTTTAAAAATATGAGGGGGGAACAAATCCTATAGTATGACAAACAACAGAAACCATGAGGGGGGGAACCCCCAAATCTCCACAACTAACTAAAAAACCCCTAAGCAATGGTGGTTGCCAATGATTAATAGTCTGTTCCTGTCTTCAGGAGGACCGTTTGGTTCGACTACATTTAATCAGCCAGCCACCTCCTCCC
>NW_010156975.1:263-534 GCF_000695765.1 Mesitornis unicolor
GCATGGCGACAGGCACATCAAATAGCCTCTTTGGAACGACCAGCACTGGCGGAGGCCTCTTCTCATCCCAGAATAAAGCCTTTGCCCAGAACATGCCAGCTGGGTTTGGAAGTGAGTAAACCTGCTGCATCTGTCTTGAGCATTGCTTATTTGACTGACGAATGCAAGACGCTGGCTGGACGTGTGGGTGTGATGCAAGGGGTAATGTCGGGGTTTGGTGCTTTGTTTTCCTCCTGGAGAATTTAGTGACATTACTGTGGGCCACAGTAGC
>NW_010156976.1:0-256 GCF_000695765.1 Mesitornis unicolor
AGGAATGCTCGGAGGCAGGGAAAACAAAACAGGGAACAGCGCGCCTTTGTGCGGCCACCGCCAGCCATGGGAAAGTGCCTCCCAGGCCCCTCCGGCCCCACTCCGACCGCGCCGCGGCTCCGCGGCACATGGGGTCCCACCCGCCTGAATAAAACATTAATACTGGACAGGGTTTCGTTCGCATTGTTCGTTTGGAGGGACCCGTCAGAGCACCCCACCCCTCCGCGGCGTACGCGGCTCAGCGCGTTTCCCCAAT
>NW_010156976.1:503-14655 GCF_000695765.1 Mesitornis unicolor
CTCCGCGGCCTTGCGCGGAAAGAAAGCGGGTCCCGGCGCTGTCTGCTCCGCGCTCCCCCGGCCGAGAGGACCCTGAGCTCAGCGGGTCGGCTTCCCTCTCCTCCACGCCTCTTCATGCTAGCTCGGGATGTCAGGATGCACTCTTGGCTGGTCTGCTGCTGAGAAAGCAGCGGTGACTGGGGGGAGTATTTGTTGTAGTAGTAGTAGTAGTAGTAGTAGTAGTAATAATAATAAGATGATGATGATGATGATGATGATGATGTCGTCCCTATTTCTGTCTGTCCCCTGGCGCTGAAGAGACCGCCAGCAGAGGGATCTGCACCTTGCTTTCACCACCCTCCCAGCCGCTGCTGCCTTGCCAGCAGCAACATCTGCTGGGCTGGAGGAGATGGAGGTTGAGCAGACGCACAGATGTAAAAGTGACATCTGCTTGTGACAAAGGAGTGGGAATTAGATTAGGCGGGGAGGCCTTTCTGCGATTAAAAAAAAAAAACAACAAAAAACAAGCTGAAGCCTGTGTAAGCAGAAGAGCATGGGAAAGGCAGAAATGCTTGCTGGGCAGCTGCTAGGACAGCCAGGGCAGTACAAGGGTCCCGGGAGCTGAAATAGCCCTAAGAGAAGGTTTTGCTTTTTGCTCCAGATGCAGAGATGTGGCCGGGTCAAAGCTTTCCTTCACTGCGAGCACAGCACAGAGGACAGCAGGGCGCTGCTGCAACTCTGGTGCTGCTGCAACTCCAACACTGGCAGAGGCCTTCCCAGAGCTCCTAGCTGCCCTCCTGTCATCAGTTAGCCAGAGAGGCCCAGATCTGGACACTTTTCTTTGTTCCTTAATGGAATAAATATAGAGAGGTTCATAAACCCAAAAGTTAGGAGGCCTGGCTGTTGCTTGCCTTATGATCTGTCTTATTTTGGTCATTAATTAAACAAATGACAAAAACCCAAAACCCACAGGTTTGAGTTTAGACATGTTTGTTAAAGCAGAAACACACAGCAAAGCTGTGCTTATCTGTTCAGCAGAGTCTTTACCTACACCAACCTATACTACTTAGCCAGAAAAAAAAATACCACACATTACAGATTATATGGTCTTTACCTTCTGTTTTGTAAGCAAGGCTTCTCTTAGTAATATAAATATTGATACTGAATATCATGCCTTTTCTTTTAAACCTTAGCACTTTTACATTTGGGATATTTTATGCCCTTTGCAGAGCAGCATGCAGGAGAAACAGCAGGAGTGAATTATATTTCGAATTGTAGAAAAAAATGTGCTGTATTGCAAAAATAGCAAGTTACAGAGTGTAATGTGCTGTGCACTGGGAGAGATTTAGTAGTGCCTCTTATAGGGCCTTGCCTCTAAGCTCAATGAAGTTGGTCAAAACCTACTAAACCTTTTAAAGACTCTGATTTTGGCAGAGTGTAAATTAAGCCCTTAGTGTTGAATAGCCTGCAGGGCTGCAGCTTGCCTGTGCAAGCTGATCCTTAACCTAGTTACAAAGGTATGGAGCAGGAGCGTGACGCCTTTGTTGGTAATGGGGCTGGGGAATGAGAAGATTGGATCACAGAAATTGAGGGGACCCTCATAAAATGCACAGAGTAGGACTGAGGAGAGAGAAAGTGGGCAGTGAAAATAGCTTAAAAGGGAATTAAGGAAATCCTGTTGGTAGAAAAAACCTCTACTTTACATGCTTATTATGGCTAAAACATACCACTCCATTTGTCTCCTTGTAAGTACAGAAGTATAGCAAAACACATTGGTGACTCACATGTAATCTCTGTCATAGAGAATTACAGATACATATTTGTGCTGCTTAATGAAAAGCATGCTTATAAGTTAGAAAAAAAAATGAGGGTTTGGTATTTGCTGTTATTTGGTATTTTGGTATTTGCATCATAAGATGATGGTCTGGATACAAGCTCCAGCTCTCTGATGACCTTGAAACTGCTGGTAGCAGAGGAGATTTGCCAAGGGAAGGGTTCTTCTGTTTGTGCCCTGCTTCTGTTCTTTCTTTAAGCAATCATCACTAGCCACTATCAGACCTATGGCCTGACCCAATTATGGCAATTTTATGTTTCTATGCCTGTTTGTGTCAATGAATCCAATAAAGTTGAATGAGGCAGTAAGAAAGATGGAAAGGTACGTTCTTCCCACAGTAAGGATAACGATGTCTAAGTCAAGAGGTCATAGGAGAGTTAAAAAGGCCTCTTTTCTCAGAATAAGTAGCCACTGACAGGGAGGCAGGGTTTGACAATCCTGAATTCCTGCTTGTAAGGATGTACTGTGCCTTCAGGCAAGGTATTTCCAGCTCCTTCACAGGGGAATGGGCCACTAGAAGGAAACAGTGTTAAGCTGTTTATTCAAAGGTCTCTGCTTTGGCTCTACTGAGGTATACAGCAGCTCCCACATAAAACTGCAATGTGTCCTACTCTGCTCACAGGAGCAACAGGTCAGAGCAATGCTGCCTGCCTCAGAGACTGATGGTAATTAGCCAGGTATAAATGATGAGCAAGAAACACCTACTTAAATAGCTGGGCCCTTTTCCTTAGTAAGCTCAATCCAGAGAGATGAGTCAGGTTAAAAGTCCAAGCTGCATTCCTACCCGCAGTCCCTGGGTACATATCAGCTGTTTTTACTGGGACCACAGCTAGACCCCTGCTCTTGGCTGGGCTGTCATCGCTGCAGTCCCAGCCTTGGTTACACTGCTCTGTGACTCCTCTGCTCATTTTGATTCTATCAACTATATTATTTATATAAGGCGTATTATCAAAGCTTGGCTGTGTTTGCTCTGCTTTTTTTTTTTTTTAAAGTAGCATCGCCATTTCCAAACGATTCCTGAAGGATGGTCCCAGGCCCCTATGCAAAAGCAACATAATACCGGCAGCTGTTCATTTTTAGCCTCCCAGTAAAAATTATTCAAATCAACCAATCAATCGAGCAATCAGATTACTACCTGTCAGCCCCAAGTGCTAACCTCGAAAGTGCAACACCTTCCTGCTAATGATGGGTCTTTTCATTTTATTGCAGTCAAAATGAGTTCAGAGGCTCCTTCACTGAAACTCAAGTTATATAAGGTCCGTCTTTTGCTAAGGGAGTAAAAGAAGGGTGTTGAGCCTTCAGTGATCAGACCCAGATCCAAATCCAGACCCAGACCCAGACCCAGACCCAGACTCCATCTATCAGGATTTCAGAACAGAGAGGGAAAAGGGGAGGCAGTACAAAAGTTTCCATTTGTTGGAGACAACAGGAGGCAGAGCTGAACATGTATTGAAAAGCAGGTATAAGTTGTAAACTACATCTTTTTTTTATGCTGACCACATATCTTCCTTAAGTTGATTATCTTTGATGTGGAGGGTCCTGAAATTAAGGGTAAATTATAGTTTCAGTTGAGAACAAGACTGCAGTTTTTACTAAAACCTTTTATGTAATCCCTGCTTGAATCTCTATTGGAAAATGTGGGTTTATGTGTGTACTCTGGGACCTCGTGCTGTGCCATTAACTAAAATAATTGCTTATATCCAGACAGGCGCTGAAAGGATTGGCACTGGGTCAGTTCTTAAAAGTTTATTCGCAATCAGTAAAAAGATTTTTTTTTCTAATACATTTATAGGTATTGTTCTAGTTAATACTCGTAAATAGACCATTAACTGAATTTTCAGATTCTGTAAATGTATACTGAAATATGCTGATATCTTCAAAAGTAAAGAAAGTGATGTGTGAAAGTAAGTAGACAGTAGGACATACACTAATACACATTGTGTTTATACACAGTCTATCCAAAGAACCAAACAGATTATAGGGCTCTAACAAACTTGCAATGTAATTTAAATTACTTTGGATCAGCCATTAGAGTTTGTCCCCTGCTGAGTAGACTATGGAGTCCAATGAAGCTTTTACCTGGTAGTTGTGTTGTGGCTGGTGTGTGCTGGGAGGAAGATGAGGTTCCGATGTAATATAAACTCATCACAGTTACTCTTTTGTCACTTCCAGTATTACAGGCTTGGTTTAGAAAACCACTGCTGCTGGGAAGAAGTTATGAAGCTGGATTGAGCCTGAAGTTCCTGAGGTTTTGTTATCCTGCAACATGGGCTCCATCCAAATGCATACAGGACAATAGTGCCTGGAATTGAAGGTGAATGTTGTGACCACATTGACCTGTCCCATGCAGGGACTGGATTCCTCCACCCTTACTTCAGCTTCATGGTAGTCTTCAACAGGAGTTATAACTTCATGTGGGGAAGAAGGGTCACAGTTCTGTCATACATTATGAAAGGTGGAAGAGCCTCTGAGAGTAACCCTGCAATCCAGAAGCAGTGATGGCTTTAGATGGATTTCGAGGTTGAAAACCATTTTCAGGTCTTGGCAGGTGCTGGGAAAGCAGCACATCTCACTCGAGGCAAGTGACAATCTCTGGCTGTTCTTTGGATCTCTTGGCTTCTGTGAGGAAACTGGGATGGCTCATTTTGGGGTGATCCTGTGATTAATCCACTTTTGGCTAGTTTTTGCTCAGGCCCCATAGATAGCCAAGTGAGGTAAAAGCAATTGCATTCTACATGCTGATTTCAGTAACGCTGAAGTGGCTGAGTATCATCAGCATGTAACACTCTTCCCAGCCGTGCTGCATTCTCCTGTTCAGTCTTTCCATACCAGTAAGATCAAAGTCTGCTAGGAGTAAACCAATGGAGGTGTTGCTGTTGTCTTTAGCAGAAACTGCGTTGGCTCTGTGGGTACATTTGTGCATACAGATGGGGCAGGGGATGTCCATCTGGATATCTGCAGCAAAGGTGGGTAATTATCCCTGACCATGGGAGTAGATTTCAAGTTGGTAAGCACCAGGAAAAATTAACTTAATAATGTCAGTTGAAACACTTGGGTAATGCTGAAACCAGGGATTTAGTAGGAGTACATCAGCAGTGTTGAGAAGATTAAAGGCTATTTGAGTATCATCCTGTATGCCTATCTAGTAGGAGAGAACAAATGGGGGTGTGAGACAAATATGATTTTGGCATCTGTATGCAAAAATCATCAAAGCAAGAACTTATTTTATTTACATAATTCAGACAGGCTCAGTAGAAGACTGTTATTCCAGCAGTCTTTACATCAGGTCCTGAACAACCACCTTGAGGATGGGAATGAGATTTTGAAGTACTCTTACTCCTAAATGGCATAACCACTTTTGTTACTCATGCTTTGTGCTTAGAATACTGAACATGGCTCCAGACAACAAACAGTGTTAGAAAGACACTCCTATATCAAAGGGATAAGGAAAGAGATTTGGGAAAACAGTAAGAATAAAAATCTAAGCCTACCAGTAAAATCTAAATTCAAGTTTTGTGAAAGGCTGACCTACATTTTTACCAACAGCTTTTCATACAGAACAGCTGAATCCAGTTTTACTAGTGAAAATAGTTGGAAATTGGTATGTATGTATTTCACTCAGAAAATCCCACATGTCAACAGATCACAGAAAAGTCATATTAGTATTGATGTGAAATCAAATGGTCATGCTTGGATCAATACCTTATAGTAGTATTACGATGTTTTGGGAATATGAAATGCAAATTAGCAGTGACTGAAATAGTATTTTCATCTTATATTTTAAATAATATATATTCTGCATTTTGCACATCATTATATCGTATGCACACACAGCCCCACATACCTACAAAAGCATATAATGTATATCTTATAGTATATCATGACTGATGAATTGTGCCATTGGGCAGCTGTGATTTGCCTGCAAGACTGTGAAAATTGTAGAGAAAATTATGAGGCCAAGAGGAATTTGCTTAAAGAAAGCCTTGTTAACTACTGAATGAAGGTCTTTGTATTTTACCCAATGAGAAATTTTGGCAAGATAAAGCAATTATAATCCTGGAATGCGCAAAATTTTTTGTTGCTCCTCATTTTATATAATACACAGCCTTTATATTACATTGAGATAAAAAGCATATCTCTCAGGATTACTTCTCTATTTATGCCAACCTATAAACTAATTTAATCATAATGATATAGTCTTTTAAACTCTTAAGTATTTGCGATTTTGATGCTTTCCTTCTTATTTGTTATTCTACTTTAAGATTGCTATTGAATACAGAAATGTGGGGCAATATGTTATAAGGTATTTTGACTTAGAGTTATCCTTTGGTCTTAATGATTACAGAATATTTTGTCATCAAGATAGCTGCTTCATATTTGAGTATTAGCTATGTATTCCATATTATTCAGTGTTCTGAACTTTGGCACTAGGGTTGTTTATACTGAGCATGAAGTTACCATGTATTGCTTCTACACTCTGAACCCAGTGACAAATGTGTCTTCCATTATGACATGTCTTATCTGCAGGATGACAGGAGAAGGTTCAAGATGACTCCTGAGTAGTGTTTGGAGCCAAGGTACTCAACAGTAAGAATACACACCTCTCCACTGTTGGGAACTACACTGTTGGTTAAATTGGAGAAGAGATGACGAAAGTCACTCTGGAGGAAAAGCAAAGACAGAAGAAATGTATGTAGGAGAGAGCTGCATGCTCAAACACCTCCTAGAAAACATGTATACAGAAAGAAATGAGGATGCAGCAGAGGATGAAACAAAGAACAAGTTGCTAAAGGGATGAAAACTGATGGAAGATGTTGTGGTACCTGATGAGGCCACCACACATTCAAAACTGTTCTGAGGAGGAAGCATTCATGAAAAAATAAATTATCTCTCATATGAGAGCTTAGAGCTCCCTTCTTCCTGTAGATGCTGAAGAAGCTGGGATATTTGCTATAGAGATGGGATGTTGTGCTGAAGTTCATGCTGAGGATGTCCATACCTCTCATGGCACGAACTCTAAACTGATTTCTCCTTTCCACTATAGAAATAGCTACAAATTTGATAAATACACTTGAGGTATACATGTGATATCTGTCTCAGTTACATTTTTAAGGCATATTCCTGCATTGAGAAAGCAGAATTTGCAACTTCTAGAGATTTGCAGCATCTCTCTGGATTGTTACCTACACTTGCAATATCTCCTTCCTCTGTGTTCTTTAAGGGCTGTCAGGGAGGAATCAGAGCCTCACACAGAAGTTATTTAGTCCAAACCCACCTTTCTGAGACACCACTGGGAAAAGTGCTGACATTCTCTGTCATTCTCCTGACTACTGCGGTCCTACCTAGCCATTGTACGGACCACAAATGGTCCTTTTCTTTATTTTCATATTTCTACTTAGCTGCTCTACTGGGCATAATTGAACGTTGTGTTTGAAAGTGTATATGTAAAAGGCTCTTTTATGTTTCCTATAAAAGATTCTCCATAAGAATAAATTGTACTGTATTGTGTTTACATCTTATCAGCTGCTTCTGACTTGATGTTATAATAATGGAACTTATATAATGCAAAAAATACATACAAGAGCCACAAAAAAATCAAAAGCTAGATATTTTAACATATTGTTTAGAGCAAAACAAAATATTTAATAAAGTTTATGTATGCTTGCCTGGGAGCTACTTTTTAAAGCAGGATAAAAGTTACTTTTGTTTGTATGCAAGTCAAGTGACTTTGCCAGCTGTTTAGGAGTTAACCACACAAACTGTTTTGCTTTCCAAAACTCAGACCTTTTTCTCTAGCCTTAAAATAAAACCAATTTCAAGGTATTTTTTCTAGTAACTAGGAAGAAATCTGGGCTGAAAATGTATACTGCAAATTTCAAACAGATATTTGAATAAGTCTGTGTCTAGTAAATAGACAAGTACCCCCAAGCTCTGACTCAAAATGCAAATCTGTGCATTTTTGAATGGAGAAACGGAGATCTTCAGAAAACTGCTAAGTCAGATGCTGCTGGAGAAGGGCTGTGATTTCATGGATACATTAATGCACTTTCAGGTAGGAAGCACAGAAAATGAATTGTTTTAATTTCATTTGTGTTTCTTTTGGAATTACACAACCTATCTAAGCAAGCATTTGCTTTCATTGCCTTCCATGTAATAAGGTCTTGTGACTTTGCACACTCTCAGATTTAAAGGCACATGAGAAAAAACCTTTTGAAGTCTCTGCACTGGAAGTTGTGCTCTCTGACGGATGTGCTGCCCTGCTCCAGTTAGGAGGCAGGGTTAGTTATGGGACAGATCAAGAGAGAGCCATAACGACACTTGTGTCCATGGCCAAAGTGGAACCACATTGATCTAGAAATTTCTGATCTAAACTGGGCAATCTGTGTCCCCGAGGGACAGCACACTTTGTTCCCAGTTCTGCAGATGTGTATAAATTTCTAAAGGAATTGCATGGACAGGATCACTAAAATGGGTTTCTTTTTTCTGGTGACACAATTTCACTCTTTACATTGCTACAAGGCAAACAAATGTAATGAATTCTCAAGGGTGATAATACAGAGAAGATTTTGCCATTGCTGACAACTGCTGGAAAGCTGTGACTCAATAGTACTTTGCCCATGAGCTATGGAATGGTTATTTCCATAATATCATTGCACTAACTGTTCTTCCTGTAAGTTGTTACAATGACAATGAATCCCTATAACCCAGGGAGAGCCAGTAATGAAGAATAAATAGCTTTTTGATAGGACAGACTGGGGTTACTAACTGCAGCTTCAACAGTTGGAACTGGGCATCATTGATTATACTGCCTAAATTTAATTACTTAGCTTTGTGACACACAATATCCCCCTTGTCTTTGCCTAATTGTTTTGACTTCCTATTGTGGGGAGAATAGCTTGTGCCTGGAAAGTAAAGGTGATTCTGAAGTTATAAAAGAATGTGAATAAGTTTTCTGTTATTTATAGCAGAATATAAATATAGCAGACCATATAGCATCTTTCTGTTATTTGAAGCATTCATGACATAATAACAGCATTCCCTGAGCTTACTTTCAAAGGAGATTGTCCAACCATTGCACTAAATAATCTAATAGCTGAGCCAGAAGAGAAGTCTATTGTTATTTGTTAGAAGATGAATATGATCAAGTGCAGTTTTAAACCATGATCTTCTAAGCATGCTGTGAAGCCATGAGAACAGAAAGCCTAGATTAGTTTATAAAAGCTGTTTGACATCCAGCAGAGGATAGCTATCAATGTGTTCTGTATTAACAGTGAAAGAAAGTAATTATATCTAACAAGAAACAGAAAATAATGTAATGAATCTATGTGAAGAATTCATTTACCCTAACAGACATTTTTTCTTAAATATTTTTCAAACTTTTATTCTAAATTGGGTCACTATGGGTTTTAGGTAAATAAATGTATTTTACTTCATTTTCTTTTCTTTTAATAGACTAATTTTGTTTTCAGAAAGGGATGTGTCAGATTTGTCTTATGTCGGTTTTAACATCAGGATATCATCTGAGTATTTATGTAAGAGATAAATTTATGAATATAGGTGGTGTCTATTTCCATTTTAAATTCTCCTTATTTACTGTCGTTGCCATCAGTGTTATCATTATCACAGCATCTATAAGGCTGCAGAATATGACGTTTTAAGGATATGTTTTCTGGTGGCTTTTTCAATTTCTGTTTAACTAAAATGTTTCCTACTTCATTCAACTACCCTTACAATTTACATTAGATGACACTCCATCAATAAAACCATCAAAATGATCTACTACATTTTAGACAAAAGTTATTGTGTCAAGTTGACACTAATCAGTTAATTCCAGTAAACCTTCAGATAAACAAAACCTTGTTGTCTATTACTGATGTGTCTGATTAACCCCCTGTATGTCCTATAGCTATGCACATCTATAGAGATGTATCTGGCAGACACTTGGCCTCAGGGCTCTATATGTAAACTGGGACAGGATCTATAGTTAATGATGTTGACCCTGACTCCCTCAACAGAGATTGGATTCAGTCCTCATAATATCCCGACAGCTGATACGTATACTGTGCTAATAATATTATCAATTACTTATGCTACTGTGATTCCCGGTGTTTAAAGCTGATAAAAGGTTCTTTCACATTTCTTTTTTTCTATATCTCTGCTATCCTACTGATCATGTGTTAATTGGATATTTTTCATTCTGAAGCCCATTTAGTTCAAAACTGTAGCTAAGGTAATGGGTAATATTTGAAGCTAGGCTGTCCCATGTCCTACATTCTGGGTAACATGGTAATTTTTCATTTTGTTTTTCTCTTTCACATTTCCTCTTTTCCTCCAGAAAAGGTCAACTGAGTATTAATCTACAGCTTCTGTGACTTCAGATGAGAAGGTCTCTAGAAGCAGGTAGTGATCTGAGAGGTCTCTAGGTGTATGTGTTCAGCTGGAGAAGCTTCAGAAGTCTGGCATTTTCTGAAAGCCAGATCTGTTTGCCATTGCTCTCACCCAGGGCAGTCAAAAACCTCTGAAGTTTTTATCTACAGTCTGAAGTCTGTAGATGCTTCCAAAAGTTCAGGCATAATAATGCAAATGCTGATCCTTTTGACCATCTCCGTCGCTGCAGAGCCCTTCTCTCTTGCTCAGCATGTCAAATGCATAGTGAAGGTCTGTGCATAGTGAAGATCAGGGATTTAGGCCATGTTTGAACCTGGGCAAACCCCTGACTATGCTATGAAGAGCAAGATGTTGCTCTTTTGCAGTAACAATAGTTTGCTTTTTGTTTTGTTTTGATTTGTTTATTTTTTTTGTGCTAGAACAGGAAAGGTGAGCACCTGGGGCTTTACTTACTACTGTGAATTTTGTACGCTCTGTGTATGCACAGAAAAGCCTCGAGATTGTGCCTTCTCCTGGGCAGGGACCTACCCTTCTTTATGCTCACAAGGTATTAAATACATATCATAGGCTTACACAGAGAGCAGATAATTACATCATGAAGAAAGTCTTTATGTCTTGGCAAAGCCTTTCTCTACCCTGCTCTGCTTGCACATACAGAAAGTGATCATCTGTCTTTCGGTCCCCATGATGTGCCCTGGGTGAGCAGCCCTGCTCTTCCTCTGAGCAGCCAGATAGAAAAGCAGAGCTGTGCTTCCATGCACTGAGCAGCTCTGGTTGAAATGATGACAGGGACCACTGTTAAAAATTAAATTCTGCCTTATTTTTTGTGCAGTTCTTGTGAGTCACATTTGTGAATAGTAGCGAGAGATTTAATGATCGCATATTTTTTATCTTATTTCACTTCGGTCGATGCCAATTTATTTCTGTTACTGTCGACTTAGAGCTCAAAGTAATTTAGTAATTGATTCTAAGCACGACAGCTCACCAATGGCAGCTCTCCATTCAGGGGAATATCTTTGCTAATTTTATCCATCAGAATGAGATTACCATGCTAATCTCTCCCAGCCCTAGTACCTTGGTCAGTTGGGACACACTGATGCAAATGATGTTATTAAACACAAACCCTTCACCCAACACAGGAGAAAAATGAAAGCAGGAAACATGAGCAAATCAGAATCTGTTACAAGGATTTCCAAGACTGAGCTGGCATTGTCTGTGTGTGTCCTCTTCATCACCCCAAGCTCTCATGCATTCAGCTCTCCTGTTTTTGAAAAAAATCTATGATTTATTGTTTGTTGAGATCTGATTTTTTTTATCCTCAGAAAGATTTGGCTGCCTTTACATATTCTTAGCTTGTAAGGTGTAACAGCCACAGCTGTTTTAAGCTTCCCCGTCCCTCCCCCCCCACAACAGTCTATTTGTAGCCAGTATCTATTAGTAAAGTCAATCAGCATTTCAAATCTCTTTTCTCTTAGAAAGAATGCACTGCATGTGGCTGCTCTGAGTGACAGTGCTGCAATCCCCTTTATCATAATCATGGGTGCTTTTGAGAGAACCCCTCTGTTCTTGGCCATTCAGGAGAAAAGAAGCCTTCAGTTAAGGTGTTTCATCTGCTGCTTTTTCTGCTCCAGAGCCTGGCTTTGGAGTATGTCCATCGGCCTGGTAACTCTATCTTGAAAAGGATGGAGATCTCTGGGACGAGTCCTGCAAAGCACTAAAGTGTATGCACGCAGAGCTCCGGCTGTAACTCCCCCTGCTCGGCATAATGGGATCTGCTGATAACCGGGCCTTGCCCAGCTCTGCCTGTTTTCAGATCAATTTTCAATCAATAAGGAGCCTTTTAAAATCAGGCCAAATTTGACTTGATCAGTTCTGTCAAAAGTGCAGGCTCTTTGGCAGATGCTACTGAAAAGATAGTGTAGAAAGACCAGCATCTATTTGTACAATGTGTTTCACTAATTCTTGGTGTTCCATGATATATTAATAACTATTGTTTTTCTTCAGGAAAGAAAAGACAACATTTCTCCAAGTCATGACTCAAACAATCCAGAACCTACAAGGGTCTCATTTGTTCTTCTGAAGTTCCTAAACTTTGTGGTTAGGTAATTAAAAAGCCAAATTTCAGAACTTCTCTTCTGCCTTAACACATCATCTCATTACAAGAGCCACTATGAATGACAGAAAGTAGTTTGTTTAATTGCATTAACATTTTTATTATAAAACCACAACAGAATAATGTATAATATGTTGATTTGGTTTTGCTATTTGTTTAATTTAATCTTATTATCTTTTTTAATTTGTTTCATTTATTATTTTTTCTTTTTTAATATACTTTAAAACAAAGGCAAAAATGAAAATATGCTTTCAGAAGATCAAAAAATTAGAAGAGATACATAGCTGCATAAAAGATTAACTATTCATTAACTACTGAATGTATTTTTTGGCTTGTATTTGAACAGAGAAAGGAAAGAGATCTCAAAATACTCAATTCAAAGGTTAAAAATGCAAACTGTGATTGCCTCCAGAAGAGTTACACTCCCAGGAATGATTGTCTGAAAGTTTAAATTCTCAAGGGCAAATTAGGACCAGCACTCTTGGGAAGTGTATGTCACCGTCTACTTTTGTCAAGCCAATACTTGTGATAGACATATATATTGTGTTGGCAGTTTAGAGAGTTCACCAAACACCTCAGTCTTTGAGAAAAGCTCAGATCTGGAAATTTACTTAGAATTGCAGTTTTCGGTGCAGCAGAACCAGAGGTCAGTGGCTCTTCAACACAGCTGCCCTGGGGGCCAGGTGCTGCCCCTGCGCTCCTCCTGCTCTGCTGGGGCAGCATCCTGAGCATCACCGCACGGCAGAGTCCTGAATATCACCACACAGCAGAGTCCTGAGCATCACCATATGGTAAAACCAGCAGGAAGGTGAGCAAGAGGCACTTTGTCTGCTGCTGAAACACTCCTCTTCGCGAGCCCCGCAGAGACAGCATCGTCTGTAGACAAATATTGTCTGATTTCTGACTTAATTCTTATTACCTTGTTATTTATAGTTGATCATTAAATCTTTTTTTATGTTAAAGATATTATTTCCTAGAAAATGTGGTACTGTTTCAAATATTTGATAAGTATTCCTTAACTGAGTACCTTAGGAGAGAAAATACAGAACGTTTTGCAAATGGCAAGAGCACTCTCTTCAGGCTGTCTTTTTAGTTCATTGATGCTGCAGAACTGAAATAAATACCTGCTTGATCAGCTAATTGATGTAGTCCTTCCTATACTTGTAAACTAGGTACACAGTGCTCCCCTCCTACTTTAGGAAGCTATAAGCAGTGGTATAGAAAAACAGCTTGTCTGTGCTATTCTTGGTGGGCAAAAGTTACAGTCATTCACAGTCAGAACAAAGGCAAGATCCAAGGCATTGGATCCTCAGGTGTTTTCTGAAAGGAAAACAGCTAAGCTGCTTTTACCAAAGTGGCAGCATTTGGTGCATACGGTGTCATGCTCTTAGATGTGGTTACTCACATGGCCGTGCCTGCAGCTGCACTCCCAACATCTTCCTCCACTTGCTTCTTGCCAGGTGGTTCTGGGGGAAAGGGAGTTTCATGGACCACATCAGTGAATGGGGCCTGGGACTATCTGGGCAATCACACCCTGAGGGTCTACTCAGTGTTTCCTCACCTGCCCACCTTAAACGAAGGCAGCTGCTTCTTGAAACATGGCAGAATCAGAGTGTTTCCAGCCACCTTGAGACCACAGTGGTGGGCAGACAACATTAGAGAAACGAAAAGGGAGTTTATTCAACCAGGGTAGGCACCAAGTCATTTGGTTGGCATGTTGGAAAACTGACCAAAACAACTCTGTGTGTTCACAAAGTTCATCTGAAAGTCAGAGCAGGTCCTGGCTGCCATATGGTTTCCCACATGGTCGTCACTCAGCCATAGGAGCTGGGGGTTCC
>NW_010156976.1:14686-41314 GCF_000695765.1 Mesitornis unicolor
CTCCCCCAACACTGCTAACCTCAATCCCTTCCCTTTGCTCATAGTCCTTACTTACATGTACTGTTCAGCTCTCTTTGAGGGCAAACTGGTCCTCAAAGCAGACTCTGGTGTTTTGCTGGCCTTTTTTCTCTTGTTCTCTTCTCTGAGGAGCATCACTGTACACTGGTCACGTATCTGTGAAAGTGCTTTCCCTTATCAAGAAACCTGATTTTTCTTGATAGCTGATTCTTAAACCAAACACAGTCAAAACACATCTCCCCCTTCTTTCCTGTAGCCAGTCTGAGCTTCATTCTTCCCCTCTTACCCTTTAATGGGCCACCTGCATTCAGCTTTAGCCAGGTCTCTTGCTTACTGTGTCTAATATCTGTTTGCTTGTGATGCCATGTAGCAAGAAGCAGGAGTTATACAAGTGTCACATGAACTGGACAGGTTTCAGTTAATCCCTGGCACTGGATAAAGAGCCTAAATGCATGTAAAGATGTCAGGGGAAGATAAGAAAATAAACTGTTCCTGACATTGCATCATCTGAAAAATTGATCTGCAGAGGATCCTGCTTCTTCCAGTCTCATATTCTGCTGTATAACAACCTACAGAGGGTTGAATCCAACATCTAGTGAGGGGCTGTTACCACTGTATCATCAATTTGTCCACAGCAAGATGAAAGGAACAGCATAAGTAAGGCAAGATTATTTTCATGTGGCAACAAAAGAATATTAAAATCGGCACTGTACAGAATAAATGATAGGGCTGAAGCAGGGACATATATACTGATATTTGGTGCCGAGGCTGACAGACATCCCCTGAGGGACTGAGAGGCCTGTGACACTCAGGAGACAGGGCTCTGTCTGCTGCTTGACCACTCCTCTCCTTCCTTATCCTTGTGTCGTCTCCTGCCGTGTCCTGGCAGAGTCTCCAGGTGTGAGCTGACACAGGGTTATATGGGGACAGTCTCCTGGCCAAGGGATCCCAGCATAGTGCAGGTTGTGTGTCGTTCTCGCTGTGAGACGTGTAACATGTTGCCACTGTTTAATCCAGTGTTATTTCCCACAAAGGGCAAGAGATAAACAAGAAAAAAAAAAAAAGCAGTAGCAGCCTCTGATTTTCTGACCCCCGCTGGGGAAGGGAGGTGGAAGAGTGGTCCTGTCCATGGGAATACGGCAGACAAATTTCTACACCAGATGAGCATAGCTGCACTTGAGGCTTACCTTGAAACTGTGTGCATTCATTGATAACCCCATTAAGAAATTCAAGAGACCTAATGCAATTGTGTATAGGAAGATTTACTTGTTAAACGGAAAACAACTTTCACATAAATAATTTACTACAACAGAAAAATAATCCTCTGTGCTATCATCCCTGCATTGAAACTAATTGAAGGGAGTTATTTTAAAATTGCTTGAAAGTGTAGTGCTCTCTTTTCATTGTCAATAAATATGCTCCATTTCAGCACAGCACTTCACTAAATGCATCTGAATTTTCAAGGAGAGGGAAGAATTGATCAGAATTTTTTTTTAAATTGAGAAAGAAAAAGTTCTTACAGGAAATTTGCATGCTGGAAAATTCATAGCTCTTTTAATAAGCTGAAAATGGGGCTTGGTTCCCGTATTGATTTGTGCCTGGCGCCTGCTTTGCCATTTAAATTTTGCCATTGACCTCAGAGGATCTTTAATCCTCTGCTGGAATGGATTTGTCTAAATCCTGAAAAGAGAGCAGAATTTAACCTCGAAAAGCAGCACTCAGAATTATAACAGAGGTATGAATGGCTTTGACTTCTTGACCTGACCACAACGGAAAGATTTAATAGCAATTACTAAGTTGGGTTTTTTCTTCTCTCTCTTTTTCTCTTTTTTTTTTTCCCTTCTTTTCACTCTTTTCTCCACTTCAGCCTGCAGGAGCTACAAGGACTGCTAACAACACTTGTGTTTTTAGATATTCCTTTCCTTTCTGTGTATGTCAAATCAAGTAAGAGTACCTGCACTTTCAGTTAATGTAGGCAATATTTTCTAAGCAAGTATAGTGTCTGTCCAGGATAATTCTCTTTCCATTTTTTCCTCCATTTCCTTCCCAGTCCTTAAACTATAGCAGTTCTCTGCCAAGGTGTATTTTCCTCTACAGAGGCTGCAACTGCTTGAAAATGGGCAAAATCAGCTTTTAATAACGTCTATGGGAGCAGCTCTGAGCCTGGAAAGACAGCAGGGTGTTGGGCCACACATGACCCCACACATGACTACCACCAAAATCCTTATGTCAGATCCCAGCTGGGCCACTCGGCAACCCTTTGTCTGCCTTGGCATTTGAGTTGGTCAATGGGGTTTGGGTTGAGACAAGCATGCGTTTGGTTTGTGCTTCCACTTCAAGTTCAGGGACTGGTGCTACAGGGGCCAGAAATACAAGCTGAGTATCCATATGTGACACTAAGATGAAGCCAATACACCTGTGTTCTTTAAATTAAAAGGTATAAATAGTTTTGGGTTTTTTTGGTTAAATAAAAGTTCTGGGTAGACAAATGGCCTTTCTGTACATAGACAAGTCTTCTTTATTGTTTTTCTCTGGTGGTTTTGAATAAAAGCTGCAAAGTAAGCAGTTTTAGTTTCCAAAACCTGACACTTTTCATTAGAAAATATATAAAGGCATGGAGAATTTGTGGGTGAGTATTTTGATTGAAAAGCCTCTTTTTAGTGACAACGGTTTGCTTTATTGGAAAACGTTCCCAGAAAATGCTTACCATTAACTTGAAATCTCTCTGAAAGACTGGTTTGATTTTATTTAGTTGGTGTTTAGTTCCGAGGATTCAGCAGTAAGTGCTTGTCCTAGCATAAACATTTTTGGGAAATTCATGCATATTCAGTGGCAGTAAAAGGGCACTAAACACGGGTTTGTGTAAAGTCTGCAAGATATTAGATGTGTCAGCATAAGAAACATTCTTGCCTCTTATTTTTATTCTTTATGTAAGCCCTCCAGGAGGTCTTTCATATAGGTGTGTTTTCCCTGAGCATGGCTTAACCACTGTGGGATATACTTGAACTGGCATAACCATTAAATATAGACAGACTAATTCAGTTTTAGTTGAAGTCCCAGAAAGGCACCAGAGAAATCATGTCCTCTCTGGAGCTACCTGAATGTCGCTACTTCAGAGGAGGTCACCTTCGAGGAGAAGTCATCTCAGTGTCTCTTACTGTCCCGTTGTGTCACGGCTTGGATCTCCACACTGTTAAAAACCAACCTGTTGATTTCCATGCAGAATCTAATAAATGCAGTGGAGTCAGTGTGGCACAGTCTCATTCACAGCTGGTTATTTTGTGTTTCTGTAATTAGTATAGCATACGCAATTACAGCTGTCGATGCTCTTTGGCTGAACCTACCTAACAATTTGCTCTGACAGAGCAAGATCCTGCTCCATCTTCACCAACCTCACCTCTGTCCCTGCCCTACCACCAGCTCTTCCCTTTCCTTTCAACGCCCACCTTGTGCTTGACAGCTCCTGTGCCGAGCCAATTTAACCCACTCACCCAGTAAAAAGCTATTCACTTCCTTTGCTAAGTTATTTTTCTGCCAGTTTAGTGGATTGAAATGGCTTGGCACTGGGTGCTGTGAATGCCAAAAGTGCCACAAAGGGAAGGGGATTACATAGTCGGCATTGGGGTGAGCTGCAGTGAGGTTGGATTCCCTGTTTTGTGTCAGAATGCCACTAGATGGGGTAAAACTGTAGGTGTGATTTCCCCTCTTTTGGAAAGTAACCCCACTGTCCTCACTAGGAGCATTTGCAGGACCACGGTCGCTTGGACAGTGCCTCAGGGCTGACAGACTGCTGTCTGAGAAGGCATGATGTCTTACTGAAAATTTTTCTGATGCTGGGCATTGACAAGGTTTTTCTGTTCACATGGACCATCTGGTGTGAATTCAAACTAAAGCCTTTCTGTCAGTGGTGTGAATTCAAACTAAAGCCTTTCTGTCAGTGGGGACCATAATTTAGACTTCTCTGTTTGCCTGTCGATTTGCATGCAGTATGTGGAGGTGTAATTACTTTTGAGCCAGTTACTGAAGAAACTTGGTTGAAATCAGCCAAGGGGCTTAGAAGTTATTACGGATAGGATAAAGAAGGACTGATACGGACACATAAGCAACATGACTGCAATGAGCTTCATTTCCTTAGGAAATCATGAAAAAAATTACTCTTCCAGAGGGTCTAATTTTGTATAGACAGAGATACCAGAACACTAATGCATAAAAATTACAAGTAACATCAAGGCTGTGCTGACAGGCAGAAGAAATTCCAGCATGCTGTTCCAGACCATTCCCCCTCAAAGCTATACCTGTTCCTCAGCATGTGTAAGGACAGCATTATTAGTATCTGCATGAGCTGTCAGGTCAAAACATCTGGTGTAAGGTGACCAGTTTGTCTTCCACAGCTGCTGCAATCTGTTTCTAAAACTGCCTTAACAATTCCATAAAGAAACAGCCCAGCATACAGGTGACCTTCTCAGGTCACAAAGACACTGTAATGCAAGCCAGGGGTCCTAGCACTGTGCAGAGGCTTTCTGTAAAATATGGCCACTTGTGTCAAATGAAGTTTGCTGTAGAAATTCAACTGAAGTAAAATTGCACTGGATGTTCTTGAAAGTCTCAACTATGTAACATTTTGAGTTATTTTTTAAGTTAATCTGTGTAGATGTGGATCAAGTGATGACAGCACTGGCTATGGACGGCCAGGACTTGCTGCTAGCCCCAGCTCCTGATTACCAGCTGCATGCCAGTCGTTGTGGATAATGCTTGCACCCTTATTCAGACTGCACTCAATAGGAAGCATTGTGGCTGCTAGTGTCAGGCAGACATCTCTTCTCGGCTTCTGCAGAGTCCTCTGGCTCTCTTACAAGCAAATTTGATTTTTCAGAGCACCCAGCTCCCGGCATGGTTCCCAGTTTTTCAGGGCAGGCTCTCATTTCATGGACAAATGGTAGGACTGCACCACAGGCTTGCAGAAGCTGCCTGCAGGGATGGTCCTATTATGCCACAGGCCCCTCCATTTGCCTGGGCTTTGCCCACCTCAAATACTGTGTCCATCACATAAAAACTGGTTTTCTTATGTTTTAATTTCTTGGCAGATACAAGCCCCTCACCATCACTTTTGCAGTAACACATACTGAGCTGTCGCTGCTGTCTGCAAGTCAACAGATGACACATATCCTACAGTAAACAGAAAATCAAAGTAATATCTACATTCAGGACAATGGCAAGGAGCAGGGAGAACTTGCAGTGTTATTGCAGTGCACTCCCTCTTGTATAGGAGAATTACTCTCTGCAGCTGAGAGGTAATTTACCTCTCAAGCTCATTCACCTCCTGGCCTCTGTGTTGCTGCTCTGAATATTATGACTGTGAGTGTGGGAGGGAGTGGGATATGGTAGGAGCATGTGGCCATTAGGAGCAAGCATGGAGTCCCTGAAGCACTTCTCACCATTGGGGTGACATCCAAAGTGACTTTTTGTCTGCTACTGGCCTGCATGAATTAGAACTGGCAGGCAAGGGGTGAAAGGACAGGGATCCTGTTCCAGCTCCTCTGAGCCACCCAGTCCCCTGAAGGGTATTTTGAAGTGCAAATGCAGTTCTTTTATCTTTGCTCTAACAGCATTATTTAAAACACAAATTTGGCTAAACTGTTCAAATACATGAGTTAAAATTATGTTTGAAGTACCAGCCTCCCATAGCCTTACTCCAGAATTACGGAAAAACATCAGCCTGATTAAATACTGGTGGTGTACTTGAATGATGTACCCATGGTCTGAAAGTGCTGGGCAGCTCTGGCCATTGCTGCCAGTTTCTTCACTATTCTCTACCCAGGGAGGTGATATAAAGAGTTGTTTAAAGGCTGTTCAAAATTCCGCTTTGAATTTTTCAGAATGCCCAGTGTTTGTGGCTTTATTTTAAATTTTTTTACCTGTCTTGGAGTTTCCAAGAAACAGCGGATTCATAATGTTATTGATGCCAGCAGGTAAGAGCTGGATGTTTCCTTTGAGTGTCTCATCTAATCATGCTGCACCCTTCCAAGCTGGCATTGAGTGAGGCTATAGGGAGCTCTTGTTCGTGCTCCAGCCCTCCCTGCGGTCCTTCTGCCACAGAAGAGGGTTGCAAAGCTGCACATCCAAAGTGTGACATGCCTGAAGATATCCACAAAGAGCCCAAAGAGTGGAGTGAAATTTGTGGCTGGGTCATAGATATGATGGAAGTTGACTGGATTTAGACAGTGAGCATTTGAAGTGCTAAAAAACCTTGAAAAAACTCAGTTTGGGCACCCAGGTTAAACAGTTTTTACCTCAGACCCTCTGGTCCTCTATTTCCATTTGTAAAATAGGAATAATGGCCTTTTTTTTTTGTTGCACAGACAAATGTATAGATACTTGGTGAAGCACTGAGGTACTGGGAAGAAAGCTATGTAAAAGCACCCACAAAGAAACAAATGTCTTCGGTTCAGATCTTGAACCATATGCTTGGGGATTAAGAAGTAAAAAAAATAAATAGTAAATATGTAGTAAGTATTTATTTTACTCAATTAATAAGGCAGAAAACCTCCATGATTAAGTAATAAAAAAGCCCTCTGTAAATAGGCCTATTTCATTTACAGTTGGACAGGCAACCTTTATCCAAAATTTAAGTGTTTGACTTTATCACTTCAGCATTCCTACAGTTGTAGTTTTCTGAATTTAATATATATGTAACCCCCCTTTAACTGCTGCTTTCTCATTGTTTATTAAAGAAAACATTTGAATTGTTTTAAATGTCTTGTGAAGTTAATTAAATAAAATTAGGGATAATTAAGTGTCATAAAACATGATATAAACTTGCTGATGTCAAGGGGGATGTTTAAAAACAATGACAATGACAGGTAAATTTGACATATCAGTATTTTTTCCATAAGCTTCTGTCATAGAAAACCACATTTGTTTTCTTTTCAAAGCTTCCCTGTCCATATAATCCAGGATTATTTTATTCTGTAGCTTGATTCTATTACATTCATTGTTATTTTTTAAAGTAGAAATTATCTTTAATCATGTGTCTTGAAATGCCTCAGTCAAACACCACTTTTTATTAACATTTTTAAATATATAAATGATTGTGTTGGGTTAATTAAAATTTATAATTAAGACTGTGTTTTTCCTATATTAAAAAACTGATTGCATTTTACATCTTCCTTGCTTTTGTTAGAGCAGCTCCACTACAAGCTGCTGTATACCAGCCTGTTGTCTACGTCTCCGCACATTGACCTTTGTTGTAAGATCTGCTATAGACATCACAAACTCTCACATCAATTTACTACAATTGGATGTGGCATCTTCCAGCTAATTTGATTTAGGAAGAAATGCACCTGGCTCTGTTATTCCCTATAGAATGTTGAGGGAGTTCAAAGTCCTCCCACATGCCATCTATCTGAGTAGCCCATGTGTTTTTCAAGGTCTAAGCAGTTTGTCTTCATCTTCCAAAATGTAAGCCATAGGAGAGTGGCTAAATTATTTAATGGAAAAAGAAATTTTATTTTAGGTGCAAAATGCATACATATGTAAACAAATGCATCTATGCATGTGTATATATGTGTGTGTTTTATAATGTATAAAAATATAATATATAATATATACATGTTCATATAAATATACATATAAAATGAAAATATGTTCCTATGCTGCAACCATATTTCATATCCTGACTTTTTTACAAGTTTACTTTGTTTGTTTGTTTGTTTTAACATTAAGCTGTTACAGGGACACTTTGCAAGAAGTAAAAACACATTTTGTATCCTATGAAACTTTCCAGGCACTGAAGATCAATCTTGTTCCAGCAGCAGGAAAACAGAGAATGAAATACAAACTTCTGTTTTCTGTTTCATCCCGTAGGTCCAAAAGCAAAACCATGTTTTAAAGCATATACACCAGCCTTATCTACCATATAACAATCTTGAGCAGCCAAACCAATTAAATCCCTGAATATAGAGTTGCAAATGGTTGAGGTGATTAAAACGAGTCCGGACAGTTTGATGGAGAAGGTTGGTGCGGTCCTACAGGAGCAGGAGCTGAATTGAGCAGAGCAAGCTGAGGGTGGTCCCGCAGTATTCAGCAATACTCTAGATGTTTTCACTGGTCAATTTTTTGGCATGGAGGGTGGGTGGGTGAAAGGAAAAACTTTACTGAAAGAATATTTTCATGACAAACAACTTAACTTGATAAAATATGTACATAATAGTGTAAACTCAGTAATGTTCATATTAAAATGAAGTTATGTGAAAACTTCTTATTTTGGCTCTTCACAACTACAATGGTTGGTGCCAGTACTAGGAGGAACAGCCCAGTGCTGGACACCAGGTTCAGTGTCCTCCAGGAATCCAGCAGCTTTCCCTGATGCCAGCTGAGGCCCAATACTTGCATGCAGATTAAAAACCATTCTTCATGAAGTCAGTGTGTTCTGGGTTTGTGCTGCAAAGTAGGATGTGCGAAGGGAGAAAAATAGAAGTTTGGGCTTAAAATCAGACCCTACAAGAGGGAATCATGAGTAGGAGAAAAATACAACTGTTGAAATAATAAATAACTGCTCTTAACAATTACAGTAGTGTGAAATACAGCTTTGACAGAATAAAATGAATTATTAAGGTGACTATGCTGGCAATAATTTTCAAATCTTAAAAAAACCCCAACCAACCCAATCCAACAACAATTAACGAGCTATATGTTACACTTTATTTTGATAATTTGATTGTAAAAACTATAAACCTCTGTTTAGAATTAAAAAGAAATGGTTTGTTAAAGGCAAAGTTGGAGAACTGGACTATTCTGAAATATTTTCACTGCTCTATCTGTTTTTTCTTTTCTTGTCTACAGACTCATGAGTACAGACCATATCTCCTGATGAAATCTTTGTGTTTCACAGTATTTCCAGTTTTGATAAAATAACTAAATTATGCGAAACCCACAAAGGAATACCTTTTGCACATTTTGCGTCTATTTTGGTTATGCCTTTACAACAAAATCCTTAAATAATTTCTGAGAGTGTTTAAAGTACTCACATTTTCAAATCATTCAGGGCCCCAGGATTTTTTTAAAAATGGGTTTTGTTTAGAAAACCAGCTTGCAATGAAATATAGATCTAGAATACAGCGATCATTTGTTTTAATTTTTTTTTTCCTCATAGAGTCATCTTTGGCAATGGTTCCTCTTTTCAAACCATTTGTCTCTAATTTCCATTTACTGCAGTGACACCTAATGGTAGGAGAAGAATTGATCTCCAGCCGCCTTGTTTGCTGTTGAACAAAGGAGGGGTCGCATTTTAAGCTGATGGGGAATGTATGGATTCTTTCCTCTCTCCTCAAAGGACAAACAGACTCTGCTGTGATCTGGAAAGCATTCAGCTGCAGGAACAAAAGCATCTAAACTAAAACTATAGCCTTTAGAAAGGCAAAAATCTAGCCTTGCCATTTTTTATAAGCTTCTAAGTGCTGAACTTCCATTTCAAGTAAGGAAAGACAGCTAGGGCTGATTATTAAAATGACTAATAACAAAATGATACATAAGAGTTCTTTGTGACATATGGTCATGACTATACATCTGGAAGTTTCAGGCTCGAGGGGGTCAATGTTTGTGATGGATATTTGAAATTCATCTGTGCTAAAAGCTGCCAGAAAGTGAGTTATTCAGGTCAGAATAAAAGTTGGCAAGATATACCCCAAAGATGTTCAGAATTTACTTCTACATAACAAGCTTATAAAATACGTTTTTATGCAGCTAAGACCAGCTGGATGAAAGTTAATCAGCCAAATGCAATTATACAAGGTGTAAGTCTTATTAATGTATTAAGAATTCTCAGGGTACTACTGGACCATTCCAGATGTGCTGCTGCATAATGAGTACAACGTAACCTTGATCAAGAAGCCAATCTGCCTGGTCTCCACATCTCTTCTAATAATCTATTTAAAATTTACTTGCGATGGCTCAGAAGGGACTAATGGAAATAATAGGCTCTCATTCAAATGTAGACTTCATTTTCTAATAAATGTAGCTCAGTATAAGCCTGAAATTACAAAACTTCACTTCATCTTCAGCAGAAAATGGCATTTCTTTGAACATGCAGCTAACCAAAGGCGGGCCTTATTTAATATTCTGGCTGGGACAGGTGTGTTTTGACGCTGTAAAAGCCAAATGAAATTATCGGGTTTGTGTTGGACTAGTGATAGCCTCCATGGGATATTTTTTACTGAGATACTGGGCAGCCGGCTTCAACAAGGGGGGATCTTCCTGACTGGTGCAAAGTGAGAGAGCAACCACGCGGGCTAGAAGGGAAGAGCAGATTGCAAATCCTGGGAGAAAATCTGGGACTCGTGAAGACAACGAGAGTTTTGTCTGCTGAGGTTTTGTTTTCGCATATTGCAGCACGATTCTGCCCTGTTGGTTATGAGAGAGCTTGAGGAAGAGCTGTCTCTCACTAAGCCACTTCTTCCTCTGGATAGAAAAAAAACATACAACCCAGAATAAGAGGCTTGAATTTGACCTCCTATTCAAGATACCCCTAAAAAATGTCCCTACTCTGTTTACACCTTCTGTTTATAAACATGACATTCATAGATCAACATTCTTACCTGCAAATGTGTTATTAACTGGGTAGCCATGCGGACCAACCTTTACCCTCAGATATTTGCACAACTTGCTGTCCATCAGTGATTATTTCCCATTACAAGGGCTGCCAGCCACGTTCATGCTACCCTGTTGTTCTGATAGTATTCTGGCATCTAAGAAGGCCACAACAAATCTACTTGCCTTCCCCATTTGTACTGTCTTTCCCCAGAGGAGGCATGGTTCATCTTAGGGACCTATTGTCCTCTTTGTACATACAGTCAACTCCCATTAATCTCATTAATGAGACCAACATTCCCAAACTGGAAGGAAAAAAGTCAGCTGGTAAGAAACAAAGATTTCCTGGAGAGGCAAGAAAGGAGCTAAGGAGATCCTAAGTCTTCCATCCTTCTGCTCCCCTCCCTGCGGTGCCCTAGAAATGCACCTATGGGAACACCTGTGCAGCAGAGTGGGACCACCCACCTATCCCTTTCAGCTTAGCACAGGACTGATTGCACATGTAGGAGGGAAAGGAAAGAAGGTGAAGAAATGGGAAAGAAAATGCATGTGGTGTCTCTGTTGGCCCTTCCAGCAGAGATCAATGTCTGACAACATTCAGTATGTGTTTCCTGTGGTTCCTGGAAAACACACAGATAGGAAGAATGAAAGTGGTGCATTCACTGGTGTGTGTGGTAGTCTTGTCTCAGGAGAGGAAACATAAGAAGCCATTTAACTTTTCATATTTTATAATAAATTTCACTGAATCAAATCTGGAAACACTGTTGCAGGCTTAAAATAACCCTCATTTAGCTAAACTGCTTGGGAACAAAACTTAACGAATGGTCTCTGCTGGAAGAAAGAGGTTCTTGCAGGAAATTGTGCAGCCCAGACTAAGTAATTACTGTGTCTCACTGGAACAGGCTTTTCCTGCCTTTCTGGTGCCATCTGCACAAGGGACCTTCCCCCAGCTCCTCTCTGGAGGTAAGGGGTTAACTCTCCCTTCCCCAGCAGCAAGCAGAGTCACACGCCCAAAATAGTGTCACATACTTCACTGTCCTAAGGATCAGGCAGCTACCTCTGGGCATCAGGGAAGATGCCTAGAAGATGGTGTTGGAAGATGGCCCTGAGCAAGCACTCTGGGCTTGCTTTTAATTTCAGCTGGATGATTACTGATGAGAAATGCCATCATGTATGTATATAAACCAGAAAGTTATCCGAGACCTGCAGTGTCAGAAGCATCTGCTATTAAGTCTGCAAAGCTTACAAGAAAGAAGCCAGCTAAATTTATGATAAGATCTAGGTGTAAGCAAAGTAAGTGCTTACTAGGGGCAGGGGTCTGAGGGATGCTTGCAAAGCCCCAACCCCAAGTGAGGAGCCTGAATCCACAGCTGTGCCTGGCCCACACCACCCACATGAAAGTGTAGGGCAGCCCGTGCTTCTGAGCAGTCCTGCACAAAACAGGCTCCTCAGTCATGTGAGGACATGAGAGATGGGGCAGGGAGCTGGCCATGCTTCTTGTCCCCAGCATGCTGTGTTGCCCCCACCACCAGCTTTGGCTGGATGCTGATGCTCAGGGCTGGAAACAGGGTGGGAGCCAAGGCAGGCAGAGAGCAGGGATGGGCGCGCAGAGTGTGGGGCCATGGGAACACAGCCTTGGTGCTCTGAGTCATCCAAGAAAGCTGGTGCCAAGGAGCTGCTCTGCTGCAACTGAAAAATTGGATTTTGCTTGTGCTTGCTGGGAAAACTTGAGTCAGCCTTGCTTCTGCTACTGTGTAAGGAAAAAAAAAAGAAAAAAAAAGAAAAAAAAATAGAGATAATTGCCCAGGTTATGTGGCATTATTGCCTTCATTACCTATGTCAAATGAGTCCGATTTTTTTGCAGACTTTGTGGCCTGATGATAGTGCATTCAGATGTCCGTGGTCCCAGACATGTGGCAGGCCAGCCTGGGTAGAGAGGCAGAGAAACCAGAGGGTGCCCACCTGGGCAGGCAGCACAGTGGCTGTCAGTGGTACACATCAGTTGCTGGGACCTAAAAATACACTGGGAGGTAAGAGTGTTCTTGAGGGTTTCATTGAACAGAGGTTGCCTTGATCATGTGCTTTTAAATCCTTCAGCAGAATGTCTTAGAATGGCAGTAGAGGGCCACTCGAAACTCTGATTGTGGCACATGTAGTCCTTCCTCATGAGCAAAAGCAGCCTGCTGGCAACTCCACTGGCTCACTTAGTACTCTCTTTTCCACAACTACATGTCCTCCTACGAGCATAGCTATAGAGTGAGAAAATGAAAGTTGGTTGTGCACAGAGGGAGTCCCTTGAAACAGGGAGCATGAGATCCCTTATGCACTACACTCGGTGCAATTCACTTAACAGGTGGCCTAGTGCTACCAACATAACCCAATATTTGAAGCCACAGCTACCATACCCCTGTGAGAGGTGTCTGGCTGCCTGATGCTGGCCCACCAGCCTTGAATGGTTGCTTACAGGTGCAATGCATGCAAACCAAACTCCCCCAGGTCATTTCCCTGCTGCGCACCAGTCACATATCCAAACTATACAATATACTTAAAACTGCCTGGAACAGTTCACCTGTGGTTCTTGCAGAAGCATTGCAAATTCAGTCAGTAGCAAATGTTTAATAATATCAGTCCTCCAGGTTACATGGAGTTCCCCTGGAATGAGGCTTTGGAGGCTTTTTGGGTATTTTCTTAAGCAAGCATTTAAAAAAATGATTGCCCAAAGTCAGAAATAAAAGATCAGCATACAGCAATACAACTTAACATTAAGAAGAGTCCTTTTGGCCATAGGAAGAATGCATCTCTCCTGACTATGCCTAGACTGAACTGCCTTTGCATGCTGATAGGACATAACTGGAGCTTGCACCTCTGCTCCCAAATCCAGGTCTACAGGCGTCAGCTGTACTTGTACTGCCTTTGCTGTCAGCCACTGACCTGTGGAAACACTTTGAAGCCTTTGCCATCTTTTTTTTTTGAGCAGGCTTACCATGTTTCATTAACACATGACAACCAAACCAAAATGCATCAGAACAAGAATTATTTGGAATTTCCTGCTAATTCCTCTGAATATCCACAGAGCAGAGGCTGCCGGTGGAAAGATGGCTCATGCAGACATCTCCACATTCTACCAGCACCCTTAGTGCTGAGGATGTGCCATATGGCTGGGCATAAGGCAATGAGAGGCACTTCAGGATCCTGGGTGCTGGAAGAGTCAATATTCTGTGCTGGGCAGAGGACACAGGCTGCTATTTCAGTGGTTATGAGAAGGAGATCAAAGAGGAAGGCCACTAACTCAGAGCTGTGCTAAATGTGCTCATCAGGAAGCATGCGCTGACATTATGGAGAGGAAGGGAGATCCAGAACTGCAAACTTTGGATTTATGTCTGGAAAATCAGATGCTCTTCAATGTGCAAAACTTAACTGGAAATCTAATTAGTAAAGATTTTTTTTTCTGTGGGATGTCCTTATCTCAGTTTCCAGTAAGGTAACAAATACTAAGACATGAGCCTTCCCATGACTTCTGTTTTGCTTACAGCCACTGAGAAAACCCAGAGGTCTACATATATAAAAAAACCCACCAATAAAAAACCAAACCACTCCAACAATTTAAACCTTTCCATAAGATTTTACTTTTAATTTTATTCTAGAAATGTGCAAAAGTTTGGTTCAGTCCAAGTTGCGTTGTTTCAAAATCACATGCAACTGAAATGCTTCTGAGGGGCAGGCACAGATTTTGATGTTACTTTGATTTCTGTGTCATTTAGGACTCTATTAGTTTCAGAAAGGGGAGGATCAGCTGCACAGTGCAGTGAAGCACTGTAATGCTAAATATAAAGTCACTTACAAATTGGGATGACTTACTAGCTGCGAAATGGTTAAAGTTGTGCTAATTGGTGGGCCAAGACCTGCTGGGAGGAGAAAGAGAAGGAGATTTAGGAAGTCATTTGAGGCTTCTTCATTTCCAAGCTGCTCTGGCATCAGGAAAGCTGAACCCATTACGGAGCTGCTTTAATGGCCCAGTCTCGTTGCTCTCCGGGGAGGGAGCAGTGCATCCCAGGCATCAGCTGTTCCCTCAGTGGTGCCCCGTGCCTCAGGCACCTGCTATTGAGGGTCTTTTTCCTACCTCTGAGAGAAATCAGCCCAATGTGGGGAAAACCTGAGCTGCACCAAAAGAGCTGGTTTATATCCTTTTTATATATAGTCCATATTTAATCTTAGTGGAAAATGAACATTTGTTCATGTGTGGTTGTTGTGAAATCCTTTGCTCTCCTCAAGCAATGTTGTCTGTTACATTGGGAGCAGTTGAGTGATTGACAATGCACGGTTTGACAGGGGAGGGTTGGTAATACTTTTTTGAAAAGCAGTGCTTCAAGAGCACATGATCTCCAAATAGAATCCCCCACCTTTTTCTCCATATTTTGAAAAAACTCTCTCTAGGTTTAAAAAATAACCTCAACTTTTGAAATCGCAAGCAACATTGCTTCTTTCCAGAGTTCCAACTTTATCACAGAAAATAATCTCTGTTACCAAAGTGTGATGGACTCCTTTTCTAATTTAAATACAGGATTTTAAAAAAATCCCATTAATTAAATTACTTATTCATCACATATCATAAAGGACAAGGCCTTCAGATTAAAATATTTTCTTTCATGTGACAACAACAGTAGTGAAAAGCTTGTATGAGCTGTTACCTTGTATCTTTGGAAAGTGTATTTCTGATCCCATGTTTCTAACTAGACTTTTTGGAAATGTATACTATGGTGCAGATCTGTGCTGGAATGGATTTTTTTCCTTTCAGTGAAAACATCTGTTACAATTACAACCAATTCCCAAAAAAGCTCTTCAAAAACACCTGAATCAAGCTCTTCTGCCAGCTACTGTTTTTTTTTTCTTTTCCTCCTAAGAGTCAACTCTTTCTCGATACCTGGCTCTTCCTTGTAGGTTTATGTTTGGGAGTCCCTGCAGAAAGCCTTGCCTTGGCACAGCTCATCTCTTTTTCTACGGTTGCTAGATATCAGGAATTGGCAAATTGCTTTAAATAATTTCTTAGGTCATTGTTCTTCAGGGCCTAATAAGTCAAAGCCAGGTTGTGATGAGCTCTACCTGCAATTTGACCACAAGCTGTTATACATCTTTTTCTTTCCTCCTTTAATTTACCATTAGTTAAGAAATTGAAGGAAACTTAATTCAAGAAGCTAGAAGGCTTCCAAAAATTCAGTGTGATTCTAAACAATAATGTATATTCCCATCAGTATTTCAAATGAAGTACAAATTATGCTGCAAATATACAATTTAAGGCTATGAAGTCAGTATTACTTCTGAATACTTGTATCAAAGAATTTTCCATTCACTGCAGAGCAAAAAACACTGTCCATATCATAAGGCTCATGTGTACAACATGTGTAAGAAAAACAAATGACAATAACATGCCAGAAGTTAGACATGGAGCCTGACAGGGGTGTCTGAAATACGTGAGTCCTAATGCTGCCTCATGTGGCCTCTGCATCAGGTGCAGGTCTCTGAAAGACGCCTGGCACATTCTTCCCAGCCCCGAATTCACCATACAATGCCAGAGCCTGAGGTTGTTAAGTTCAGTAAGAGCAGGAATAAGCCATTGATGCTGCTCAAAACAAGGGAAAACAATAGGGCTTTAGGACAGCTCCCATTGCTGAATGTAAATTGTTTTTTAATAAAAGGTAGACAAAACCAGATGATGTCAGAAGAATTCCTCCCCTGTGCCACCCTGGAGGTTGTTCAATAAATAGCAAGAAACACATACATTCTGGGGAGCCTTTCGGGGTTTCTCATGCGCGTTGCAGCTGTACATCGGAGTTTGTGGGCACTATCTTGCATAGCCAAATCCTTATTTCCAGTGGGGATACTGCTATGAAAATGCAACATGTCAGGTCTGCAGGGTGGGACTCACAGGCAGCAAGTGCATGAGTATTTTCTTTCTACCTTTAACTGCACCTCGTGTTTAACTGCACTCTTATCAGCAATTGTTTTCCCCAGATCTTGTTCCTGATGAGTCCTTTCTTAGAATAACAGAAATCACATGAAAAATGCAGACCTGTCTGTGCATTTATGTGTGTGTATATATACACACAAAATAATTGTGTGCACGTGCACATATGTATTTATACATAAGGCTACATATATACATGTAGAGGGCATGTATAGATGTATATGTACACATATAGTAGTTTTTGGGAACAAGATGCCTTGTGTTGACAAATCATGCTAATGAGAAACAAATCTTCAAGCTGATAAATAATGGCCTTTTAAGACAACTTATACATTAGCAGTTCATGTTTGATCATTTTCTTGAGCATTATCCTCCAGCGGTTACAGACATCTGATTTCATGTGTTGTAGCTGTATTAAAAACAACGCAGGTCTCTGTAATTCCTTCTGTATTTTCTTCAAACACAAGGAAGAAAGCACATTCCTTAATATATTTTATGGGCACTCTCTCTTTGTAATATTTCCCTTGCAAAGGTCCTGCTCATATTTGTATCTTATTGCCTTTCTTATACTGGATTTATTGATAGTTTCTAACAAAAATATGATTTCAGTATATTTACGAAACAAAACTCAATATATCAGCCCCCAATTCAATTTTTTTCATCAAAATGGAGAACAATAAAGAATCTAAAGTCTTCAGTTCAGACACATAGTATCAAAACACCCTATATTGTTAAAAGAAATAACTCAATAACAGGGAAGTGATAGATATTACTTAAAGAACAACATTAGCTTATCTGTTTTTAATAATCCAGACTACAACTTGGAGAGTTACACGTATTTTGCTCCTGAAACATGTATAAATTCAGGCATATTGTGTAAATAGGGAAAAAATGCCTATACATTAAGAAGTATTTATTGCATGTTGTTACTGCTGGTAATAACATCATAACCATTCAGACGCATTTCACATGAAAAGGTTTTGTTGTTGTTCTGCCACATTTCTTTCATCAATGTGTTTCTTTTATAGAATTGAATTGTTTTGCCAAAAGTTCATATTCTGCATTTCTAATGGATTACTTTCAGAGAAAGACTGTGGAGATAGTTCAGATGGGGTGTTTTGTTTGTTTTTCTATTGACTACTAGCTAAAGTTTTGATTAATAATTTTCGCTAACAATAGAATGCTAGTTAAATAGATGGATAAATGCATTATTTACCTGTTTTTATTCTAGTGTGTATTGTCCAGTAATGATTATAGCTGTTTTAGAAATGATCCTTATTTATGGCATGTTGCATCATCCAGAGATGTAGTAATGATTTTAGATTTTCCACCTAAATTACAGGGCACTTTCCACTGAAAATGGTAAACAATATTACAAACTTAAAAAAAAGAAGTAATCTGATTTCAGGGAAGAGGGAACCCAGTGAAAGATGTGTGCTTTTATAAGGATGGACAATGGAAAGCAAAATAATAACTCCTAAGTTTGATTGTTCAAATATATTCTGCAATACAGAGAGCTGCATGCAGGCTGGAGCAGGCATGGGGCAGGAAGGTTAAGTAGAAGAGAAGGCACAATACTTCAGATTGGCAGTAGACTGCAGCAAGAATAATCTAATCAAAACTAAATTCAATTATCTAGTCCCAGGGCAGGCTCCTGGGACTGCTGCACTGAATGCTAGCAGAGCTCCTCCTAGACATTTTTCCTCAGTCAAACTCACATGATGAATGCAGATGAAATTTGAAATATGAAAATCTGAAATAATTTATGGAAGTTGTCAGAAATTTGGCCTGCTTGTGGTGTAATTTCCTCTGAGACAAGGCAGGCTGGCTCATTGCTTCTAGTCTCAGAGCAGTTGCTGGTCTTCCAGTGGATGGATCAACCCCTTTAAAATGCTCTTCCAGACAAATTACAGCTCATTACAGACAGCCTTGCACCATGCCATTATGTCAGAGGAAATCTTTTTTAATTTGCACAAATTTGCTTGGAATTCTCATATTTATTTGAGCATCCATTATCGAATCTGAACATTGAATTATCCACAATTATTTTCTGGGTAGGCAGATGTTTGTGTATATGGAATAGATAGTGACTGTGTAGATACACAAATGTTACAGCATTGCTGAAAATGCTGCACATTTCAAACAACTGCATTTATGGAGAGAGTTGCTACATATATACATATATCTACAGAAAGGTTGTTTCCTGAAGGTGGTCTTGTAGGAGTTGCATTTACTTTCTGAAAGGAGTCATCTACAGAAACCAGCTCACTTCCCAGTGACTCAGAGTCTGCTCTTTGTAGCTACCACAACTAGAACTTCTGCCTGTGCACGTGTAATTCGTGTATGGTCTGGCCCCGTGTGAGACATCTCTAGTTGTTACGAGCTTTAAATTACACTTTGTAACAAACCTGCTGTCTCCATCACTGCTGTGCTCCCATCTAGCACACCTTCCACCTCTCCCTTGGGCTAAGAATGGGACTAAGCGTTGGCATGCAAGAAAATGGAATGGGCAGCAATGGGGTACATCCTTGTGCTACTTGTACTACTACTACTTGTACTATATGTACTCAATACTTACATTTTCTAGTTGATTAACCTCGTTGATTAACCCTGTAACTAGGCTACTGATATCACAACTTTATGTTTTTTTAACACTAGAAATACTCATTGGAAGAGAGATTTTACAACTGGTAAATTGTGTGTGAAATTGTCCCCTTGGTTTATCTTATCAGGGAGATCGGACTCATGGATGCAATCGTTCCTGAGGATAGGAGTTGTACTAGGGAACATGCACCATTTAGACCATTTTTGGGTTTTTGATCAATGTCAGATGTTAAAAATCCCAAAATCCTGGCATTGACCCTTCTGAGAGGATCTGCCCAAAGAGGAAGAGTGTTTAAAGCATTTAATTTAAAACATTAAGAGTTTTGGTTTTGTTTTAAGAAACATTCCAGACTCTCAGGTCTCCATATAGAAGTTTAATAATATTAAAGTTTTTAACTGTCTTTTGTATCTCTTTATATAGAGATCCTTTAACTTATTTCTGATCTATTTCAGCACCATAGGTCTCATCCCATCATTACTTGTGTCCTATGAACTTCTCACAGAAAGATTTTTCCAGCCTTTATAGACTGAGAGCTGGAGGAGAACATAGGGCAGGACTGTTTTTCTCATGATGTTCACATAAATTCTCTTTCATTATTCAGCCAAGTACTTGCAGCTACAGCATTCAGGAGAGGCACGGGGCACTACCTGACTGCTAGGGTGGACCATGCATGGCTTTGGTAGAGCACTCCCTTTTGGCTTTTTGCTATCTGTAGGATATGGAGAAGGGCATGTATTAACAAGTTCATTCTTCTTCCCTTCAATATTGTTGACTGTTACAGTGATGCATAATTGAAGATGTGCATTTGTTGTCATTTTTACCCATTCTAACTTTTTTTTTCATTATTTCTCTAGAAAATAACTAGAGAAACTTGCCTTTTTATCAGGATGAAAGAGTTTTTTCTAGTCACAGGCATGCTTTTTATGAACTCCTCAAAGGGTATCTTTCATGGCATTAGTCAAATGTGTGTTGGTATTGATCAGAAAACTGTCCACCTTGGAGTATTTGATAGGTTTTGTGATGCATCGAACTTCCTGCTACATACCTTTGCCTTGCTGCTTAATGTAGACATCTGTCTATATGAGAAGACTTTTCCCCATCTGGCTTTTCAGTCTGTATTTGGGTCTCTCAGTGGAAGTTGGATAGGGCTGGACTATAGAGAAGACAGTATTTGGGACAGAACTTAAAACAGAGACTGTTCAGTGATCTTAGAATAGTTACCTGTCTGCCTTGGGACAAAGCTCAAACAGAAAGACCTTCATCCCTCCTAGCAGAACCACCAGACACTGTAATAAACACATAAGAATAAGGCATAGTGGTATCCGCAAGGATTTTATATTCAGCAGATAGCTCTTGGTGACCTGCAGAAACTTGCAGAGATCAGAGGGGCACCTTGACTACAGCAAAGAGCCTCAAGAGTTCTTTGTCAGTTCAAGCAGTGGAGGATATGCATTTGTTGTGGAAGATCCTTGAAACATCTATTTATGGCTGGGCCCAAGAGGTGTGAGTACTTGTAAAGGGGAATTGGCAGTGTGTTGGGATGATAGCAGAGCAAGAATGAACCCTGATTGATTATGAGGCTTATGAACATTAGCCAAATGCAGTCATTTGTGCAATTAATGCAATGATGCTGAGAACAGCAATATCTGATACTTTATTGTAATCTTCTGAACAGAATTTTAAACTAAGAAGGAGTAATTTTGCTACTATGGAAGTTATTTATGTTAAAGATACATAACGACATTAGGACTTCAAAAACTAGAGATGCAAAATCGTTAAGCTGAGAAAGCTTTAAGCTATTTTATATGTCTTATATTTGCATTTTACCCATAATAAATATAAATTGAGAATATTCCCTTTAAAAAATGACAGAAGGAAAAATAATGTTAGGATTCATGAATGTTGTTTATTAGGATTTCTACTTCTTTTTATGCTGCACATTTTGAAATATTAGTGAAGTCACATCCTTCCCTGCCGCCATACCACTTGGTAGTGTTGTCAGGATGGGAAAAAAAAAAAAAGGTCACAGAAACATGTAACTTATTTAAGTCACCACATTCTTTCTTCCATCTGGATAGTTGTTGCATGGCTGGAATAGGTTGTAGCCTCCCAGCTTCCCTTTGCTGCAGGAAACTTTGTAATAGCACTTAAATAAATAGACTGGGTAGGAGATTATTGCTTTCATTGTGCTATTGTATATGTGTATTATAGAGTCACCCCATAGATTGACACAATTAGTTGAATGCGGGACAAGACAAAGGTTGTATATGACAGTGGGATAGTATTGAAAGATGACCCCATATCTGGAGAACTCAGAGTTATGGATCCATTGATAGCTGTTACTAGCATTTTGAAGCGTGGCTGTTAAATTTTGCCTGCTGGCTTCTGGCTGCTGGCCTGCCTGCCTGGGCAACCGCATGGCTGAATGGAGCTGCAGGCAGCTTCGGCACTTTGTTCTTCTGTTATAATAACTGACCACTGACAGGAGGAGCCTCTGCAAAATAGTCAACAGGGACTCGGCACCGCTAATCTTTGTTGCTCATTTCACTGCCCATGCTTCTGTTTGTTATTGAAGCAATCTAAAGGGCTGAGAGACTTTCAAATGCCTGTGTATAGCAGCGTCGGTCGAGAAAAGAAGCTCTGTTCACAAAGAAAATACTTCAAATGAAAGTGGTAATTCTAACAAAACATTCAGCATTTCTTTCACAGAGAAAATAAGTGGCCACCAAATAGTGGCAGCTCAGCATCTCTGAATACAAGCTATTTTGTACTTAGATGCATACGTATGCTATAGACACACATATGCAAGCATCCATCCTGGAAGATGTTGTCAAAAGTTTCTGTCTGCTTTGTTTTGCATATCTGTCATTACAGTAATAGGTGTAAAGGTTTTATATTCTTTAGTCTTTGGTAACCACTTTACCTGTAAATAGAAAGGCCAGTGTTTACCTGATAAAACAAGCAAACAATCAAACTTAAGCACTTAATTAGATGTTCCACAAATTTAGTAGGAAAAATATTTAAGAAACCTCTGAGTGATTTTTTTGTCTGAATTCCTGAGTAAATAAGGTTTATTCAAGTGCTGTATGTTAGTGTGTGTGCACACGTTTGCCCAAGCGTGTCTCCTAGGATGGGAACCCAGAGAACAATCTGAAACAAAAAGCAGTGAAACAGCAGGTGATACGTTCCTTGCAATCTCAGGAAATGAGTAAGAATTGGATTTTTCCTACTAGAGAAATAAATAATTTTGAGTTCAGCCTGTGTGAAACAGAGAATCCATCCAAGTAAGACCTTTCTAATACATTAATCAGAAAAAGAAATCTAGCTGCAAGCCCAAGAGAAATGCTCATGTTCTGGAGAGCTCATTGGCACAAACCTCGAGTAAAATCACAGTTGACTTTCTCAAGGAAAGCCATTTCTACCTCAACTCCTAAAATGCTGGTTATCAAACACGTTCCTCACAGGACTTAACCATATGCGCAGCAGTTTGTTGGATTCTGATGTAGGAAGTTCTACATTTGGAGGAAACTAGAAGCTTTTGTCTTCTGTTAGTTTTTCTAATCTAACACCAGTTTACAGGTGAGTGGTACTGGTTAAACATGCAAGTACAGGCTAAATGCAGTTTGTCACTTGAACCTGCATTTCATCAGAGGAATATTCGGGCTGCACACACACACAGATAATTCTGTTGTATAAAGGAGTCTCTGTTGACATAAGCTGAAAAAGATCTCATATCTTTGTGGAGTTTTGTTGTTACTGATGAGGAAGAAAACCTCTTTTCAATGAAAAGATCAAATAAGCCTCCTGTTCCTCTGTTGGCCTCAAGACCCTGTGGAAGGAGGAAACTTATGAACAGTTCCCACCAAATTACTGTACTTGGAAGAAGCCGGGCTTTTGAATTTAGATTTTCCACCTCAAAAAGAAACAGGAGCTGGCAGGCTTTCCTGTGCTCCCACGGATGCCGTACTTGCAGAAACCTCCCCCGGCTGGTTACTGTCCCCAGCTTCCTGTGCTCTCAGTCTCTTCTGTTCCACCTTGTATATCTGGGAAAGGAAAGAAAGCATTCAGGACAAAGACACCATGTGTGAGGCTATGCAGTTAACCGAATTATGGATTCCAAGCAGGACTGGGAGTTAAAACTGTCAGGAGGGTAACCACATTACTCTCAAACTCTCCTGGCTGACCCATTCCACAGTGCTGGAGTGCCTGTGGAGTTTTTTCTGTGGAGACCCCAGGAAAGGAAAAGCATTACAGAGCAGGGTGAGACACTTTGGTGCTCCTTCTGCATGGGGTCAGCACATGCCGGTCTTCCTGGCCAGGACAAGGGAGATGGTTTAGTACCAGCAGTGATAGAGGGGAGATGGGGATTTGGTGGTAAGAAAGCGGAGTAGTAATCATGAAACTTGGATTCTGATCTGTGTTTAATACCAGAGAGCCACAGTTTCCAAGTCAAAGTACACATTGTTTGTTATCTCATGGCACATCTTTTATCTGTATAAAAAGTAGGTAAACAACATTCACCCTGACATTGTTGTCAAATCATGAATGCCTGCATGCATTAAGATCTCTAGGAAGAAGCCAGCAATTAAATACAAAATAACAGGGGAGTTTCATGCCCTGCTCACTCATTAATAATTGTAAAATGCCTCGAGATACTTGGATGTAGAGTAGGACAGAATATGCTGTAATGTCATTGTTAATAATAAAATCAAGATAATTTAGAGATAAAACAAGATTGATAGATATAATAGACTTCTTGTCTAGGAAGAAACAACCAGCAGTTTCTCTTTCCATTGTCCTAAATGTCTTTGTTTGCTTTTCAGAGACAAATTACAATGTACTAATAATTTCATTTAACTCACTGATTTCTTTTGTCCTTTTTTTTCCCCAAACCACTATTGCTTTTGCAAGACAACAATAATCATGACTCACCCTTCATACGCATTTCTTAATAAAGTTGTGGTATTTTTCTTTCTTAACTTCCCAGTCTTCAGGGAATGTTGTGTGGCATGAAGTCAGTGGATCTTTTCTATTTGAGTGGGGCTTTTATTTACCTTTGCTGCCAACCACTGGTTTAAGTACTCCTGCCCCAGGGTGGATGATGATGAAGATGCAGTTCACATCTGCAAGGCCTGCTACTTCGGGCTCTCTTAAACCCGCTCACTCTGCAACTGTGCATAGTTCCTTGGAAGTCAGTGGGATTTCATAAGGTGAACAAGATTTTAGCCTTGCTGACTACAGTGAGGGTTTTATCTGATTCGGGATCGAGGTGTTGGTCCCAAAGGTGAATGATCAAAGCCAAAGTGATAAGAGACTAAGTGAAAAAATGAACAGTCATCCTTTTTCCCCTACATGATGTTTTCATTGCTTTATTGAATTTTATCTCTGTAAAAATAATTCAGATGGCTTCTTCTCATGATGCACTTTCAAGTAATATAAAAGATGAGAAGATTGTTTCTAGTACTTAGCTATACTGAAAAATTGAATATATTGTTGACTATTTTTTACCCATCCCAGGAACCCTAACAGCAAGGTCTCAAAATGTTCTTGTCCTTGGAAACAGACTGTGTTTGATTGTTAAGGGGAAAGACATGGACAAGGTTTAGAAGATCGCTCCTTAAAAGGATACATTTTTATGTAGGACTTTTTCCTACCACTGATTTTACACAATACTTGAGGACATGGAATGTCTGTTCCCATATCTCAAGGTACCATCTTGCACATTTTAATCAGGGAATTGCTTACTTCTGTGATACTTGAATAAATCTCTTCATTGTAGACTGTTAAGCTCAATGGAATATGTTTGCAAACCAGTCTTCATAAAATAAGGGCATTTCCACCTAGTCCTCATGTGACATTTGTTTTAGTTTACCTCAAAGAAGTCATTTTGATGCTGGGGGAAAAAAGGGGCTTAACCTGAGGAAAGTTTACCCAAATCTAACTGTGCCGCCACACCAGGGCATTTGTCACACCTTGCAAATCAGGATACAGGACTCAGTTTTGTGCCCTGCCTGCCAGAATGGCTTTCGACCAGCACCACCTTCCTACTGGGGCCAGGAGGCCACAGCATTCAGCTTCCCTAGGGGCTGGGCTTGGCTTACTTCCCTTTCAGATGTAGAAAGAGTGACCTGCTCAGCTAAGGAGCCTTGGGGACCTCACAACCCCATGGAATATGACATCAGATTTACAGGCCCTCTTCCATCAAAACATTTGAAACATCAAAGATAATGGACTTTTTACCACCCTTTATTTAAATCTGCTGTTTATTAGTAATGCAACATCCACAGCTGATGGCACACTTTTTTCCTGCTATGCATGTGCTTACATCCCTATGCGTGTTTGGGTGCACGTGTGTGTTGCAGGTGTTCCAGATGTGCAGTCACATAAGAGAGGGATCACATCACTACAGGCACTGTCTCCATCCAGGGTGTGGCAGAAGGACTCTGCTTTTAAGGGCAGATCCCCACTTCCCCTGGCTTGGGAACTCATCACCATCAATCAGGGTATGAGTGAGAGCTGCCAGCCCTCCCGTGCCGTGGGGGGACCCGGATGGGGCCCCACGCTGCTCTGGCAGGCAGCTGCAGGGCTGTCGGGGCTCGGCGGGGGTGTGAGGGTGTGTGAACACGTGTGTGCCTGTGTTAGTGTGTAAGAAATGCCCCCTTCACCCCCCTCACTTCTCAGGCAGCGCTCTCCTGCTCCAGGCGGCTGGTGGCTCAGTGCCGAAGTTGATTAGGTAACAACAGAGCACCTTCCCTCCCTGTTTCCTCTCAATGCGCTTGGGCCACGGCTTTTGAAGGAGCCCAGCCCTGCCACTATCCAGCCATTATACAGGGATGTATGGGGCTTTATCCGGAAAAAGCTCAGCCTTGCCCCAGGCTTCATCAATCATTTAGATCGGTTCAAATCCCCTTCACCGCGTTCCGCCTCATTAAACCTATCAAGGGGAACTGAAGAGAGCTTGTATAGGTCCAGAATGCCAGTACACTCCTTGCTAGCGCAGATAGTGCGGATAGGGAGAGAAAAAAAATTAATTCTTAAAACAAACAAACAAACAAACAAAAACCCAAAACCACACAAACACGAAGAAAAAGGCAAAGAACCAGTTAAAAGGAAATTCACTGCCTCCGCACATGGGACTGGCCGGGCGTTCCCTGCCGACTGGGGCTTGAAGAGCCCCTTCACGCACCACCCGGGCTCTGGGCCCCGCGGGGACACCCACCAGCCCCACTGAACCCGTCAAACAGACCCGAGGTGCAAAGGCGCGGGCGGTGCGGTTTGGCCCCGATCCACCCTACAGTCTGCAGGCCAGAGAGGCGGACGGGGCCCTGCACAAGCCCTGCAGGAGAGCAGCGAACGTCCCATCACTGCATTTTTTTTGTGTAAAATAACCGTGTTATTTTATCCCTTGGGAGAGAAAGATAACTCAGCTTCTATAAAACGGCGCTGATTGGTATTTATC
>NW_010156977.1:0-391 GCF_000695765.1 Mesitornis unicolor
CCTGTAGTGGGACACAGCCGGCAAAATCGGGGGGGTTCCAGCAAAAGCAGGAGCTGGGGAACCTCCTGGAAGTCCCCATCGCTGGGACCTTGCGGGACAGGGCGCTGTCACCCTGACCCCACTGCAGCCCCCAACCCCCAGCACCATGGGGCTCAGGCCACTTGGCCAGCGCATCCCAAAGCCACTGGCCCTGGCAGAGGCAGCTGGCAAGGGGACAAGGGCAGAGCCTTCGAGGAGGCTCCGGGCTGATTTCCCACTCTCCCGAAAAGACGGGGCCTTGTCCAGCCCAGGCAGGGCCGGCAGTGGGTGTCAATGCACCAGGGACCCCCTCCTCTTCTGGGGGGTGCATCAGCGTGGTCTGCCCTGGCCCACCCAAGCAGAAAATGGGGAT
>NW_010156978.1:0-24785 GCF_000695765.1 Mesitornis unicolor
TCCAATCCCTAACGGTCTGGGATTCTGTAACTCCAACCTCTTCTTTCTGCAGCAGGGCTTTTTTTGGAAAGAATTTTGCCTGCCTGACACTAGAATAGAGACACTGCTGGTCACACCGTGCTTGACGTCTTCACTGTGGGGTTGAGCACACATCCCTTCCCTCTGCTTTATGCCACAGTTCCCCTTAACTCTATGCTCGAGTATGGTCTCGTATCCCCAAAATATTTCTCCAGCTCTCTGAGACTGGCTCACTGAGTGATCTTTACTGGTGGCTGGAAGCTGACTGGGTAGAGCGGGGCCTCCTGGGCACTTTCCATTTGATTCCCCATGGCGCAAATCCTGGAGGCCTTTCTTCCAATTTCAGTCAAACTCATAAATGCGGTTTCTCTTTCCCAAATCTGCTAACATCACTGTTGCTGGAGGGTATTCATTAGCTGAACACAAGGTATTGGGGCTGGTCCAGGCATGGCTGGGTGAAATTATATGGGCTGTTTTAATACTGGGGCTCAGAGAAGAGAATTAGTTTTCTAAAGCTTGGGTTCAGTGGGAATATCACCTGTCAGCATCTGGCGCTGTAATTTGCAGTGTCAGTTTGTTGGCAGAAGCTACGAGTGGGACCAAAGGTGCCCCTGATTTTACACCACTCAAAGCTGATACTGGTTTTCTTAGCATCGCAGGACACATAGGCACTGCTGAAAAGTCATTCTGGGCTAAAGAAGTTGAAGTTGGACATTTTCTTCCTACTCATGGGAGCTGAAAACTCAAGCTTACTGTAAACAGCCTTGGAAAACATTTAATGTTTCCAGAGTTCTGAATCCAAACATTTCCATGAAGCAGTGACACAGTTTGAGACTAAAACACTTATTTTCTTTTCATTAGTCTGTTTTTTCTAATACACGTACACGTTTTTAAAAAGACTCCTCTTGCTTTTAGGGGCAAACGTCTCCCTTCTCAAAGCAGACTTGGGTCAGAGGTGGGGAAAGGGAAACGTGTACTTCCTTAAATAAATACCTATGTGCGTGTTTAGGATTTCTGGGTGTTTTATTTTTTCAAGCAGAAGCTTGACTTTTTTTGTTTATAGCCGTCGTTCAGTGCTATGGAAAACGTACAGAGTTGTTTTGGCTGGAGGGAGCGAAGCAGCGGGTTAAATTTTAGCACTTTTAGCAGCACAGAGATCTCTCTTTGGTGAAAGACGGGCTTGTGTTCTGTAACAGCCCGGCTGCCAAATCCTCCTGCTGGCAGCGCTCGGCCTCCTGTGCACCACCGACATCAAAACCGAGCGAGGTTTGGTCCAGAGGAGGCATTTGAAAGGCCGTCTTGTTCTCCTGCAGTCTTCACAGACTGAACTTGTTTAAAAAGAGGCAAAGGAGGGGGAAAAAAAGAAAAAGATACAGAGTCTTGTTTGATAAATGAGGAAAACTAGCGGGTTTTCTACAAAGTTTTGGCTGTTTATTGGTTGAACAGCTCTTGCTTGGAACAAGTCGTGTCTATTTATGGTGTTTATCATATCAGCTAACCTGAGTGATGGATGGAGGGGACTGGAGGCTGGGCCTGCGGGTGTTCCCTCCACAGGGGCTCCCTGACAGCTTCCCTTAGTGTACACCGTACCTAATATTTACACACAGTCGTATCAACCCTTCAATAAACATGGGCCCAAACAAGGTTCCCAATCCCTGTAATGTGCATGCTAAGTACAACTTGTCAGCAAGAAAGTAGGGACAGGAAACATGGGAGTGTAAGAAGACAGCACGCAGGGGTGCCCAGCTCCATGGAGGCTGCCAGAAGCAGTAGGGCATGGAACCAGAGGTAATAAGCTCTTGCTGAAAAGCAGGTCTTACAGGTTTATCTCAAAACATAAGGGTGCATACTACTGGTGAGCAAAGATTTATCTACGTAAAGTAAGAATTTAAACCAAGAATGAGGTAAACTTTGAGATGTTCAGCAGCAGCAGCGTCCCATGAGGCGTGGTACGGTTTGTGCATCCATAGGATAAGGAATATGAAGCTTCTCATTTGAAGTAAACAGCAGAATTGCCAGCACTAGCTAAATGGAGGCAGGAATGAACACATGGGTAGCATATTGAATATTTTACCCAAGTACAGTGCTTGCCTTTGAAATGTATGCAGAACATATCTGCTTACCTTAGCCTGCCCCAGGAAGTTCAATGTCCTTTTGTTTGGTGGTGAAACACCCTACGGGAAAGCCCTGAACAAGTCGGTGGCAGAGCTGGGGCTGCTGTCCAGGAGCAATATCTTTCAGTGACATATTTTCAAAAATATGATTTAATTAATAATATAATGATTTGCAATAATACATGTAATGCAACCCTGCCTGCGTGTCACTGGAGAAGTATTTCTGGTCGCAGTGTCAGAGGCGTTGACTCAAATGAAGTTTGACAGTTACGCTTGTATTTCTGCTTTTATCTTGAAAGTTTCAGGGCTCTCTTGCCTGTTCAGAAAGTCCTGTCGAAGCTGTTTAAGAGAAGACTGCGGAGCGCAGGATTATTGTTTAGTGCTGCCTTGTTCAGCGCTTCAGCTTTTGCCAAAGCTGGCTGGTTGCACGTGCAGGAACAGAAACGTGCTGATCAAGTCCAGCTTCAGTGCCTGGGTGCTTTAGCAGCGGTGCAGGAGCGCAGTGTGAATCGCAAGCAGCATTGCCACGTGACAGACTGCATTTTGCATGCAGGTCTCGGCATCCACTTCCATCCCCTGAAATATCTCCCAGTCTGCCAGGATCCTGGGCAGCTACAAAAAGCCGGGTGCTTGTAAGATAACCTGGTAGAGGAACGGGGTTTTTTTCCCCCTCTCTTTTCCCCTTTAATTTTCCTCCCAAATGCCAACCAAGTTTCAGATCAGTATTGTGCCAGTGAAAACATAGCTGCGTTTAAGAGTGACATATGGTAAAAGTAGTCTGATATCACAACACCGGAGATTTCTTCTGTTAGGAGGAAGTAATTACGCTGGAGATGTTCTGGTCTGGCATGGTGATGTACAGCGATGCTGGCACATAGACTCAGAGAACCAAGACCCTCAGACCCTGACCTGATTTTGGTCTTTCGAAGCACACACATTGAAGATGATATAAATTAATGAAATGAATTTACAGACAGCATTTCAGAGGAGGAGCTCTGATGGTGTCCGTGAAGCAGAGACTGGTGGGGGCAAGGAGCTGCTGGGTCCCTTGGAAAAGGCAGGATGTGCAATCGCATCCATTTTGCTATCACATCCGTATCTACTTTGCTATCCTGATTAAGACAGGGATAAACAGGGGGGTTAGCAGGTGATGCTTGTATATCCTAAAAACTTTGAGCTTGGTGAGTGTACCCTTCTTTTAACTCCTCCTGTATTTGTAGGCGTGGGCTGGTTTAACAACAGATACGACTGAAAACGAAGCCAAATTTATTTGCTGGTTGGGTACATGGTTCTTGCTCTCGTCCTCATTTCCAGGTTGCATTCGTACTCTGTGGTTGGCTTGGGTTTGTGTTTGGGTTTAGTACAATCTCAAGGAATCCACGCTTGGATTGTGAGATTTTAACAAATAAACATAATGGAATGGAGTAATGCTGTGGTTCAGTCTTGTCATTCAGTGAATGTAGAAGTTGCTTAGAGGATGGACTTAGTCAAAACAGCGTTGCCTAAAGCCTGTTTTAGCCCCCCGGTTTGGTGTGCTTCTGTTGATTGCGGAGGAGTTGTATTCATGGCAAAACAGAGCGACAAGAGGGTGAATCATGTCCTGGAATTTGCGATGCAGAAAATAAATGCATGCACTTTAAGCTGGAGTGATTTATGGCATGAACCTGTTCCGTCAGGGGACGTTTGAAGAAATAAAGGAGTCCTTTTATTTACAGCGTATGGGCCAAAACCAGAGAGCCTGGCGTTCAAATTGTTTTTCACATCCCTGGCATGACACCCTCTTTTTGACGCTGCTTAGTTGGTTATGTTAATGTATTGTAAGGCAACAGAATTGTTGGCTTTTGCTTGGTAATGAATAAAAAAAATTCTGATGTCTGTGAAGCCTTTACAAGAGGTTATTTCAATCCGTGTACTGCAGCAGAACATGAGAGGGGGTATTTGCATCACACCTTGGATGCGCTCAGGCTTTTCTCAAATCCCTGTATTGGTGTGGCTACCACAGCCTTGGGAGAGTGAAGGAAAAGCACCAGACTTGGCAAAGCCCAGAATACAGAATATTGGCTCCCAAGATCTGCACACTGGTTTCAGCCATGGTTTTCAGGCCAGGCCGCGGGCCTGGGCCCGGTATTGTGTCCTGCCCCTCGGCGGGGAACGTGGCGCTGCCCAAAAGCCAAAGCAAACTCGGTGTTTGCTTTTGCCGGGTTATGTTTGGCTGACATTTCCTGAAGGAAAGCGCTCAGGAAAAGAAAAACCTTAATTTGTATTGTGCGTCATAGTAAGAATAATAGCAGCTCATTGAAGGAGCAGTTGCATTTCCCCCTTTAATTCTGAGAGGCTCATGGGAGAAACAGGCAATGCGCATTGGAGCGGGGATTAATTCTCCACCTGTCCAGCAGAAAGTAACAGTTCATGCAAAATTGTTTGGGGAACGAACTGCGTATTCACTTCAGTGTCTCAAAGCCTGGCTTGGTAGCCCAGGTCTTGAATGGTTTCTGGAGGAAAAAAAAAAACAACAACAAAAACCAACCACCAACAACAAAAACCCAACAAAACAACCATAAACGAAACACCAAAACAGCTTTCTGCTACGTAGTCCTGCTCTTCAACCATTGAAAATGACCACTTCATAGCATCTGGCTCCCCCAGGGAGCCAAATGCAGGCAGAGTTGTTTCCTGTACCCCTGGATGTCGATACGAGGATGCAATTTGCTTTTGATCTGGGCCTCAGACAAAGCAATTGAGGGGAGTATATTGTGTGGCAGTGTGGCAGCTAGATTTCATGGCAATTTCTTTTTTTAAAATAAATACTGCAGAATTCAAGTAATACATAACTGCAGGTGAATTTTGTGACACCTGTAAATTCGTGTCTTTCGACGACGTGGGTACAGCAGAACGACTGGAGAGGACCATATGCTCCACTGGCAAGTGCTGTCTACCCAAATCTGAGGTGTCAGCCCACAGCTCATCAGTTGAGTTCCCAAAATCGGATTAACAGCTGGAATTCCCTGTCCACTCCTCATACGTTTGTTTTCGCAGTGCTATCTTTGCCATTTCGATGCTGCCAGTTTTTACATGAAAAACTTACACTTCTGACTGCTTTTTACTTACTGTGTGAGGAAACCTGGATGCAAAACAATGACAAGACAAATGGTATTGGATAATTAACTATTTTGGGATGCTTATTGCTCTGGTGTGTCTGCACAGAAAAGGGCTCAGCAGCTAAATCCAGTAAAATATGCAAACACCTTTGTACTGTGTCGCTGTCCTTGTAGCTATTTAAATCCAGTATTAACGGCTCCCTAAGGGCATAAATGGAATAGTTGTGATTTCCTATGAGCTAATGTAGGCAGTTCTGCCCTGAGCATGGTAGCTCTCATGAATCTCATTCTCGTGTATGCACCCATCCGACATCTGCCCATGAGATCCCCAAAGGCGGGCACCGCAGAGCTGGCCTTTGGTGTTGAGAAACACAGGGTAAAATCTTGGTGTTTAGGAAATGTAAAAATAGGCCGGAGAGTAGAGCTGCGTTCTGAAAGGAACCACAAACTGATTAGGGAAGCTGTTTTTTATGATGATTTTGAGGAATACTGCCTTTAGCAGTGCTATGTATTTATTCTTGGGAAGGTTGCCCTGCTATGATGTTTCAGGTTAGATGTGCTGAAATTAAGTCACACTTTCCTCAGCCGTATCTTCTGGTTTACAAATGAAATCTTGACGTAGTTATAACTGGAGGGGGGGGAAAACCCACAAAACCAAACCCAGCAGCAACAAATCGTTCCCTTCGTGATACAGGAGGATAAACTTTTATTGGTTTATGAGTTTCTTCCCCCTTGTCACTTGGCTGCATCTCAGAGTCCTAATCAGTACCTTTTAACACCAGAATGAAGCAGATTTGCTCCATATGTTTCGTGCTCTGTATTGCTACACTCTGCTCTAGCTGTGCCCGTAGCCCAGTGACTCCCATGTCAGTGCTGCAAGAGCCAGTAAATTGCGAGGTCTTGGCAATAGCAGCAGCCATTCCCCCTGAAAAATATTGCATTATATTCCCTGGCTAAAGAGAACATCTAATGGAGCCCAGATGATGTGAATTAATCTTTGAATAAGCATTTAATTTGTTGGCCGCTATCTGATTGCCCTTTTTTTTGTAGTATTCTCATAATGAACATAAAAAGGTTACAAAATTCGTGAATGCAGTCAGTCCTCTGGAAACTCTGGCAGCTGGCTCAGCTTTGACTTCATTTTATTTTCCCTTAGTAATTAAGAACACTTCTACAAACGCAGAGCACAGCCGTCATTAAGGGTCCTTTCGGAGCAAGATGTGAGGTTCAGAGCGCCATCACCTCACTTAGCCCCTGCTGAAGAAAAGTATCCTGCTGAGAGTTTGTTTGAAAGACGCCTTTCTTGCACAGGTCCTTAGAACTGAACAGGTCGGCTTGTCTGCAAACATATGGATTAAAAGTTTTGCTGTAGCTGAGACATGGGACACTTAATTTAATCCCTCCTCTTGAGTACACCCTGCTGTCATTAGGCTCTACAAAGAGCACAGTGCAATGGCCTGTAATAAATCTCACTCCCAAACCATTTCCAGAATGATGCACGGGATGGGAGAGAGTAGATGTTGGTAATTACATGAAATTTGGGTTAAAAATACATGGAATGTGTTTGGATATTCCCAAACCCATTAGCAGAAGATGAGAGAAAGACCCCGTGGCTCTCTGGGCAATGGAAGGGTCTCACACCAGCAGCGCATTTGCGTCATGACAGAGAGGAGCTGGGAATAGGGAGAAGGGAGCAGAAAATCCAGAAGGATTATTTTGAACTGGATCCCAGAAACGATGGGGTGTAGATAAGATACTGCAGGCAAAGCTTGTCTTGGAGCAGAGATTTACTGGTGAATTCAGGGGGCCGTGGGTCCTGGCCTGGGTCCCATGAGCACTGCATCGGACTCCATCCATGTGGTATCGTGGACGTGTGGGATCTCACGTTCCCAGTGTGGTTGAATCTATAAGGCCACATGTCTGCTCCGATTGGGGTCGGGATAGCCCTCGTCTTGCCCTTCTGCGTGGGGCAGAAAGGTGGGAAATTACATGCTGGGCCTGCTGGGGTTGGCGTCATGGGCAACAGGGGAAGGAGGGTCCTTGAGAGGAATTTGCTGATCTCCATGGGCAGAAGTGATCATGGCCTGAAGGACTGGGGATGCAGTCCAGGCCTTGGCTTTTAAAAAATGGTGGTGGTGACAGGAAGATTTGCAGGCAACAGATGTGGAAGGAGAAGGAGAGTTCAGGGACGAGGAGTGCGGTCTGGTGGGTTCAGGTGTTAAAAAGAAGAGGGCTGGAGATGGGGTAATGGGCACTGGGCCGCATTTGGAAGTGTGCTTTTCCAGTGGCTCTGGTTTTTTCTTTTATCGTTGTCATCTGTGGCAGGGTGGCACCGTTCAGAACTGCATTTCCAGCTGGGGGGCTCCTGGTTGCAGGGAAGATCCTTTTCTGGAGCACGTTTCTGCAGGGCTTGTGTGAGGAAGTGGGAAAATATGGCCTTGGGCTAAAGCCAAAGCAAAGATAGCTGGGGTTTATTTCTGATCCCAACACAGGTGTAAGGCTTGCAAGAGTCATTTAATCTTCCATTGACCGTAATGTAAAGTAGAATAATAGCCTCTTCTTGTATTATTTTTTTGACATCTGCGTTTCAGGACCTGTTTCATGATGTTTGTGCAAGTGTTGTGTTTGCTGGTTTCCTGGTCAGACTTACGTGACGAGGTCAGGTGGCTTCTTGTCTAATCAGAAATGTCAAACCGATTTTGACAGCAAACTGCAAAACTCTGGACATAGGTGACTTCCTACAGGTTTCCCTGTTCTGTAGCAGAGGTCTCGTGTGGGACACAGCTGGGTCTGCACTCAGGGCAGTTCAGACCAAAAACAGTGAGGAAAACAGAGCAGCTCCTTTCCAGCAGTTAGGGTAACAACTTACCCGTTTCCCCAGTGAATCTCTTCTATCAGAAGAATTACCAAAGCATATGCTGTGTGATTTTCAAGGATGCTGATCACTGATGTTTCCTTTTGTTTCCGATGGAGAATCAAGCCATTGTATTCATTTACTGATAGACTGGCTTCTAGTGAGAAGCTCCTAGGAAGTAAAATGCAATGGGACTGTGGCTTTCACAGATTGACATGATGCAGGAAAATCTTAAACCTCTTGGAAACCTCTTTTGTGTTAAAATTATCATTTTTCACATTCATCAGGGTCCTCTTCGATCTGCGGCATGGGGAGGGAGGGAGGATAAAGTGAGGTCAATGCAGTTTGTGATGCACTTCGCTTTGTGTTCTGTTCACCACGTGCAGGACCCGTAGATGGCTGTCTTCTCCCAAATATGAAATATAACTGTGGAATGCAATAATAATATACAGCTCCAAGTACCAGCTGGGCACTGCTGTGTGGTCAGTGTCTTCCTGGGCTGGTAACCTCAATGGATAAGAGGAGCAAACTGAGCCCGAAGGAAGCACTTTTGTCCCGTTATATAAATGGGAGATAGAGGCCCACGTTTGTTGTGACTTGCTTGGGATGGTGCTGGATGTGACAGAGCTGCACTGGACCACTGGGACCTCGGCTTTAAACCCAGCCACTGAACCGTACTTGTTCTGCCCCGAGGTGTCAGCAGTGACGGATAGTTTAAAATCATTACTCAAACAGGTTGATTAAATCCCAGCTCTCAGGATCTATTTTGCTATTAGCAGAGCTGCTGAGTGTTTCTCTGGGATCCCTCTCCTCTCTCCACCCCCTCGGGCTTAGCTGTGTGCGGTTATGTATCCCTTAAATTTTCCTTGAAAACTCGGATTCATTCAGTTCCCTGAATGCCCGCCTCACAGCAGAGCTGACACATTTCATTAAGCTCAGCACATTGCGTAGAGGCTTGGCAAAGGATCCCCGGGCTTTATTCAACCCAGACACACCGTGTGAGCAGCTGTCACAGATTGTGTGGTAAAATTAGAATAAAACCATAAAACGCAGTGGAGGGAAGGGGAAAAAAAATTGTCCCTCTCTGGGGACAGCCCTTTAAGCCGCGACAAAAGATTCGCGGACCACATCAGACACAGCCGCACACAAAAGCTTTGTGCAGAACTCAGCTGGCTTCATTTCTCGTGCTTGAACACTTTGCCATGGGTAGGTGCTGCTGTGTGAAGGGTTCTCCCCCCCATTGCACGAGGCAGTGCGCTGTGGGATTCCTCACCAGAAACGCATCTGGGTGTGATTTTTGGGAGCTTCTCTGGCATCGGGGCTGTTACGTGGCCCAACCCCAACCAGTGCAAAGCTACGACCTCTCCTCTTGACCCCACATAAGAAATGTGTGTTGGTGGCTGTCACGGTGCATTTAATGCACAGGATGCTGGATCGGGAGAGAGGGATCTGCACTGGGAGTGTTTCGGGCATCTCTTTGGGGGAACATCAGCCGGGAGTCAGCTGGCACGTGAAGCTGGTTGTGTCTGATGACACAGCTAAAGAATCGTTAGAGTTGAATTCTCTGCTGCATTTCAAGGCTCACTTGGAGACGCTGAGGGATTGATTTATTGAGTAGCTGTGTTTTCTCTTGATGTCAGGTGAAGATCTTGATTGTCTGAAACGTTGCTCCCCAAATTAGTGGATATGAGGAAACTGTGGCCTTAAGTGAATTGGCCATAAACAGCCAGTGAGTAACAGAGCTGGGACAAAACTCCTGTTTCCTGACTGTCACCATTGCAGTTTAACTGCCACGTGTCACTTTTATTGTCGCTGCTAGGTAATTGGATGACGTGGGTCAGCACTGTGGAAGTTTAGGGAAATTTAGGAAAGTAGGTAATGACTTTGGTAGAGAAAGAACTGGAGACCTGAAGACACTGATAAATGACTGCTGTAGTTGCTAACAAAATTAGTTAATCAACGGTGATGAAATTATATCATCATCCAATAAGTGAAGCGTGCAGCACGGTGACTGGAGTCTGTTCAGTGCCTGCTGTTTACCCTGATCCGTGCCAATTCATAAAATGGGTTAAGCTGTTTCCATTGCAGCATCATGCTCTCCATGTGGGGGAAAGCTTGCCTAATGAAATGCCTCCCAAGTGCAAAATTCGGTTCTGAAGCTCATTAATCTTTTTCCTTGCTGATAAGGAGGTGCAGCTCCATGTCCCTACTGAATCCTGACCCCTCTGGAGCAGAGGTGGTAGTAAAAAAGCATACCATGAGGCAATTAAATATGTGTTAAGTTCTCGTTTGGTTACGTTTGAGCCGCACATACAACCTTGGATGGAAGAACGGCTCCTCGAGGGCGTTAACAGGCATCTGCAGTAACTTTTCAATGCAATCAGTTGTGTTCATCTCTTAAAATTGGGTCAGGATGTTGGAAAGGCAGAAAGATGTGGCTGCTGTGAAGGTTTGGGTTCAGGTGTGTCCTCTCTTGGACTCAGTGGCTCTGCTGTGGGATGAGTGGAGGGATTTGGGCCTGGAGAAGGCCGGACAGCTCGGTTTCTGTTGGTATCCTGCATTTTCGTCTTCTGAAGCATATTCCAGATGCTTTGAGTCTGATTTACAGCAGAGCTTATTAGGCTAATCCTGCGTGATTCACTGCGTGGGAGCAGATGTGGCTATTTGCAGTACAGAGACACAAATCCCACTTGCAGCGTTATTTTCTTCAAAAATGGGTTAAAAAACCCAACCCACTCCGATATTGTGAAGCAGTAGGCTGGTACTTGGATCCAAAGATAGCATCTTGAATACAAGTGTGAGGGAAATTAAATTATGATCTTGGGGTTTTAACTGCCTTATTCATAAGGATGTGGCAGTGTTCAGCCTCACACAAAATATAACCCAGGAAGGAATATTTGGCATTTCCCCTTATTTCTACTGTGCTTCTATAAATTCTTAACGTGAGATTTTATTTTTTTTAATAAAGGTGTTTTTTTTTTTCAAATTGCTTTTATAAGACACACACATAGAGACACTTTTCCCTGAGGAGCTATGGGATTTCACAGCTTTTTTTGTGTGTCTCTTTCTCCTTATTCCAGCCGGGCATCTGAGGAACCAGGCTGTTTGTCAGGCAGCGTTTTTGTCTCAAGGGGAATGTGACCGGCCTTCCCAATGAGAGGCTTTCAAATGGGCTGCCTGGGGGATCTCACAGCAAATTCACCCTCCCTGCAATAGTGAAAGAGCGACTCTGCTGTGGCTGGCCTGGCGAGGCAGATCCAGGAGCGAAGGCCTCTCGAGGGAGCCAAGCCAGCTGGAGCGTCCTCTTGACTGAGCAAATCCTAAAGGGAGTCCTTATTCTGCTGAGAAGAAGTTGTGGGATTGGCTTCGCTCCCAGACTCTGGCAGGAGAGACTTGTTCATGGCAGGGAGAGGATTTTGTCCCTGAACGCTGTGTGATAGAGCTGCGCTCCGTCCTGGGATAGGCCCCAAATCTGATGTACCTTTACGCTGCTTTTCCTCGTTCTTTACTCTCCTGGCATTTGCAGAAGAGCCCTCAGGCTTTGCATCTTCCTGTCCATTTGCTGCTCTTTGTTTTTCCAGGCAGGTGTTTTGTATTTGTTCTGGTGTAATGGGATGGTTATTTCATCCTCAGACCTGCCGTTACGCATTTTTAAGTGCATAAACCTGCCCGCCTGATGCGTGAAGCATTGCATCGTGTGTAGATTCAGGCGTTTTGTTTGCAACTTCTGAAGCATCTTCCTCAAAGAGGTAATAGGTGCAATTTTCTCTTTAAAGAAATAATACTGTAAAGAAGAAAGAAAAATCCTCGTGCTGCTGTTCCCTTGGGTTTTGATATCCTGAAGGGCCCCTCACCAAATAAACTATGACCAGGCTGGGCAGGAGGGTTGGATCTTCAGAAATGTGATGGCTTAGGCTTTTTTAATGCAAATCTGTGGTTCTGGGAGCTCATTTAACAGAAAGAGCTTGTTATGAAAGCAACATGTTTAAGCGCACGCAGTTTTTAAAATCTATTAACTTGGAGGGTGCTTTAGCTTTGGCAGTTGGCTGTCGGTATGACAATTAGCAGGTTTTCAATGGTAATGGCTATTTTTCTTGCAGACAGAAAACATAAATCATACTTCTTTACCTCAGTCTTCCCATCTGCAACCTGGGAACAAGTAGCTCTTCACTTAAAACTGTTGTGCAACTTCATGGGTGAGCATTTACAGAAGTATTTGAGGTGCTGTGGCAGTGGGGCAGTGTATTATTAGAGTCAGAACTGGGCCAGATATTGAGTTCATGTGTGCACCCTGGGGACCGTAGCTTGCCTCAGATGCTGTAGGTGAATTTAAATCCATGCCACAGTCGCTACGTCTGCGGAGAATGGCTGGTTTTCTTTTAATCTTCCTTTTAATCTGCTGTTCTTCAATGGATTTCCAGCCTTTGCTAGCCTGTCTTTGTGAAATGAATTTTCCCCATTCAAAAGCAGCAGTGTTTTATTTTTGTTTTAGCCGTGCTTGGGAATGCAGAGCAATTCAATCAAGAGGAAAATACACCATGAAAAGCTCTGAAAGCCGTGAGGTCAAGGATCTGAAGTTACCCACAATATTAATGACAAACCAGTGGCTGCACCATGGCAACGGGCAGAAGAATATGTGGCGTGGAAACCATAAGTAGTGTGGGGCTTTGAAAGAGCACAACCGGGAGAAAAATGGAAATTACATGATGTTCTCTCTGTTCTGTGCTAGGACAGCCATGTACGCTCTAATCCCTAATGTTGGCGAGTCCAAGACGTTCAAGAGAGCCCTATAAGAGATGGAGAAAGGAGCTGGAGCGGGAATTAGGCTGCTGAAAAGTTGTGTTTAACGGGGGAAAGGTTTGGGTGGGAGCAAGTTAGATGAAATTACTTTTAAAAAAAGGTTGCTGATGCTGCGGGATCGCCGTGCCTGGATTCTCCGCTGGGGCTCTCTGCTGGGTCCAAGTGAGTCACTCAAAACTCAACTGTTGGTGGTGGACTCGATTAGAAATACAAACCCCAGCTCCTTTGCCAGAGCTGGGAATTAGTGGCGATGGGTTGTGCTGTTGACTTCAGAGGGTGTTGAGTTTCCTAATTAAGAAGTGAAGGGATTGTTTCCAAAAACGCCTCTAGATAGAATAGCTTGCTGTTAATTTATTTTCACTAAAAGGTTATGTTTCGGTGACCATCTCTGCTGCTCTGTGGTATTTGAGACAATAAACAGCTGAAGATGTGGAGGCCTGGACTGTCCAGTACTTGTGTTACATGGGAGCAGAGCAGGGGCTGAGACAGGGAGAGAGACACAGCTTTCTTCTCCTGGTGAAAACTGCAGTTCCTGTGCTTGTAAGGTGGGAATTATACCAGAAACAAAGCCAAACAACTTCTAACAGTGGTCCTGCTTAGTCCTAGTCCTACGGTCAGTCATCATCACTAGCAGATGACAGCTCTCTGAAACACAGGATGCCGTTTTACCCCGTGAAAACCTGCTCCTGCTGACGGTTTGTCCACACCACTTCTTGCTGGTTTACACAAACATTTTTCCATTCGGTAGCAATGATCTCAGCAATATTTGGCAAGCCAGTGGTGATCCACATGCCCCCAGCGTGGCTGCACCAATCCAGAGTGAGCGTGGTTTCAGTCGTCGTGCTGCAGCGTGCGGAGCCCCTGCCTAACCCGTGGGTGGCACGCGTTAGCGTTACGGCTTGAAACCACCGCTGGCAGTCGCAACTGCGGATTCCTCTGCACAAATGCTTTTTTATGCTCTTTTCTTTGGCTGTATGAGCACTTCAGCCATGTAACTGTGCATGGAGGTTTGTAAACGTGTGTGTTTTTTCTTTTTTTCTTTGGTTAAACCAAGCCCCTGCCTTTCAGAACACCAGTGATACAGACAGTGACTCAAAACCGGGTCATGGTAAACTGGATCACCGAACACTTCTGTGTTGCTGTAGTGTTTGCTGTGTACACTTGCAGTCAGATGGCTTAAATCTCTTTATGTGAACGGGGAGCACATTTAGGCAGGGAGGGGGCTGAGGTTTGGGGAGATCCCTATGCAGGAGACTGTCCATTGAATCTGGTTGGCTGGAAGGACTTGATTGCACCAACTGACTGAGAAGAGAGAGCAGAAGAATGTAAGGCTTTGGGAGGAAGAAGGAAGGTGACTTCACTTGGAAAAGGAAATGAGCAACAGAGGAGGGCAGCGTGACTTTGTGGAGAAACATGAATGAGGGAGTGGGCAAGGGAAGGACAACCATCCAAAACTGGAGGAGGTTTTTGGAATAAAAACCAAAGATCACTGGATAAAGGTGAGAACTGGAAAAGCAGTGAAGTTCTTGCAGTGAATGCTGCAAAAGGGATTGCTTAGGGGCTAAAATATGCCCATAAGACCCTTTGGATGGTGTGCGAGGCGGTAGCGCTCAGGAGGTGTTGAATTTGGAACGGGGCTGTGCAGCTTCTGGGTGCTCTGATGAGCGGTTTCCTTTGAAGCACTTGGGAAAAGCTGGGATTAAAGGACAGAAGGGAACAAAAAGTTCATCTGGGACATGTGGCTGGGAAGTGTGACCGTGTTTCCTTCAGTTGTTGGACATTTCTTAGGTACCTTTTAATTCCTTGTACAGGCTGCTCAGCTGACCTTGCATGTTTCACTTGTAGATATGTGACAGTTACATCTTCCCACACCTTCTGATGCTTGTGGCTGCAGCCCCAACCATACAGCAAATAGAAATGAGATTATATTCTGTAGTTGTTAATACTGTTAATTCCTGGGGACGTTCTGCTTTCCAGAATAACCTTAACTGTACCAATGGAGTTAATTTTTAACTTCCTCCTTTGCATGGCTCCTTTTTTCCCCATAACTGGTTAAAATGTCTAACATGGTGTGAATAGATAGAAATGGTGATGAAGAGTGAGTGACGGTGAAATGTGTGGGTGTGAGGGTGGTCCAGACATCAATTTCTGGGGTTTTTTTTGACTGGTGTCTCCAGGGCAGGGTCTTGCTTTGGGTTCTCTCTCTGTGTCCGGCAGCAGAGTGTGGTGCCATGGAAAATCTGCAGGAATTTGGTATCTGCCTTAGAGCAAATGAGCAGGACAAGACTGATCACAGAATCCCAGACCGTTAGGGATTGGAAGGGACCTCCAAAGCTCATCCAGTCCAATCCCCCTGCCGGAGCAGGAACACCCAGATGAGGTTACACAGGAAGGCGTCCAGGCGGGTTTTGAATGTCTGCAGAGAAGGAGACTCCACAACCTCTCTGGGCAGCCTGGGCCAGGGCTCTGTCACCCTCACTGAGAAGAAGTTTCTTCTCCAATTGAAGTGGAACCTCCTGTGTTCCAGTTTGTGTCCGTTACCCCTTGTCCTATCATTGTTTGTCACCGAGAAGAGCCTGGCTCCATCCTCGTGACACTCACCCTTGAAATATTTATCAACATGAATGAGGTCTCCCCTCAGTCTCCTCTTCTGCAAACTAAAGAGCCCCAGCTCCCTCAGCCGCTCCTCAGAAGGGAGATGCTCCACTCCCTCCATCATCTTTGTAGCCCTACGCTGGACTCTCTCCAGCAGTTCCTGTCCTTCTTGAACTGAGGGGCCCAGAACTGGACACAATATTCCAGATGTGGTCTCACCAGGGCAGAGTAGAGGGGGAGGAGAACCTCTCTGCCCTACAACCACCCCCCTCCTGATACATCCCAGGAACCTGATGGCCAGGTTTGGGGCAGAACGGAAGTGTTGTGTCCACTGATGGAGGAACCTGGATGAGTTTGGGGCTTTTGTTGCTTCCAAAAACTTTGGGGGATCTCCTAGTAGAGTTTTCTCCCGTGCAGGGGAGCTGGTGAAAGAGGTTTAGGTGGAGAGGAGGAGCTGGGTCCATCCGTGCAAGCCTGATCTCTGTGCCATTGAAAATGGTCAGTGTGGTGGATGTCCCTATCCTTTTGGATACCTCTTCAAGCAGATACTGAAAACTCTGAGCTACTCTTCCCTCAAAAATGGCCCAGACGTTACACTTGGAGTAAGGAACTCCAAATCTGCCTGTGTCTCTGGCTCTTTTCTTGACTCCCCTTATTAATGCCTCAGTAATTGATATTTCTCAAGGTGCTTGTGTGGCTCTGGAGCCCCCTAAGTACAAGTCCTCCTGTACTGACTGCATCACGTAACTGGCAGTGGGGGCCTGTGGGACTCGAGAGGCTTCTCAGTCACTTCAGATCAAGCTGGAAGTAAACCAGGAGGAGCCAAGGCTGCTGTCGCTGGTGCCAGCACATGCTGGAGCAGTGAGACCCCAGAGGAGCTGCTCTCCTTGCCCGTGGGATGTATTTGCAGAGCGATACGGTGTGTCTTGGGGGTTTTGGCTGCTCAAAACTTCCAGTATGCAAAGGAGGGTTGGCCACTGCTGCTCCAGCTGTTCAGAAAGCAGCGCCTGTCAGCGGCAACCCTGCGTGTAATATCAGAAACAGCAGCTACAGATGGAAAATCACCAAAGCGCAAGTCGCGCTGACGCGCTCGACGCCTGACATCAGATTCCTCGGAAAGGATCCTGAGGAATCTGGGAACTGTGGCACATGATGGATTATTTCTGGTTTGGCCTGTCTCCTCCATGCAGCTTATTTCTGTCAGTCCCTGCTCCTTTGGACAGCTGGTGGGTTGTGGAAATGCAGCTCATCTCTCGTTGCCTTTCCTATTCCTGCTCTGCTAACTGGCTGGAGCAAGCCTGAGTGTGACACATGCGAATGTTGATCAGATGTCCCGAGGTGACAGAGTCCTGGAGTACAGTCTGCTCTGTTCTTTCCAGCAAGGACGCAAAAAAATAAGCGCACATGTTTGCTGGAAGCAAAAGGCATGCGAAAACTCCGGCTGTTATGTTCCTTCAGAGTTTGTAAGCAATTATGCACCCGGACAAACAGCTTACCAAGGGTTTTAGAGAAGTGGCAGATTTAAAACCCGTTGCTGTCTTCTGATCCCTGCCAATAAAACCTGCAGAGATTGCTCCCAGCCTTTGCGAGCTCACTGAGCTCTTCCATCACTGGTTTTCCAGTGACTCTGTTGCAGAAGCAGATGTTAACAGCCTGCAGCGTTGGGCAGCATTTGCAAATGTGGAGCAATGTGTCCTCTGGGTGCCAAGAGATGCACAGAGGTGCCTGCTCAGATCTCACAAGAGGGGTTGTTGCTCCAGGCTTTGGTGACCCTACTTTAGTGTGGGAGGGGCGACTTGGGCAGCTTCTTTTCCTTCATCCTATTTCCAAAGGGCTCAAACGACACCACCACCAACTCTGTGAGGTTCGTGATATTTCCTCTAAGGGTGTCTAACGGCAGGAAAGAACCCGTCCAAACCTCAACCTGAAGCACAGATTCAAAAAAAGCAGCCCCCAAGCAAAGCTGTTGGATGATTTCACATCTGTAATGGGTCAAAAAGCAGGGCTGAAGCCAAGTTTGTAGTGGCATTTCCACTCCAGATCCAAGTTTTCTTTTGGAGCCCTATGTTTGTATAACCTGAGCACGCGGGGGGATAGACTCACGCAGGCTGTGCAGCAGTATCTTACAGAGCAGCTCTTTTGTACAGTTAATGCCGGTGTCAATAGTAACTGCTCAGTCCTCTTTAATAACGTTTAGCTCTCATTCTCTTCTTTTACTCTGCCTGGTGATGTATTTCTAGGGCTCAGTGAAGGATTCAGCCCATCTTTGGGCTCATTCTCTACAAGGATGGTGCTTTTCTAGGAGAGATCCCAAGGACCAGCAGGTCCAGGGAGGTGATCATCCCCCTGTACTTGGCACCGGTGAGGCCGCACTCGAGTGCTGTGTTCAGTTCTGGGCCCCTCACTATAAGAAGGATGTGGAGATTCTGGAGCGTGTTCAGAGAAGAGCCACAAGGATGGGGAGGGCTCTGGAGAACAAGCCTGATGAGGAGCGGCTGAGGGAACTGGGCTTGTTTAGCCTGGAGAAGAGAAGGCTGAGAGGAGACCTCAGCACCACCTACAACTGCCTCAAGGGAGGTTGTGGAGAGGTGGGTGCTGGGCTCTTCTCCCAGGTGATGGGGGATAGAACAAGGGGAAACGGCACCAAGCTGTGCCAAGGGAGGTTCAGGTCAGAGATAAGGAGGAAGTTCTTTACTGAGAGGGTCGTCAGAAGCTGGCACAGGCTGCCCAGGGAGGTGGTGGAGTCACCATCCCTGGATGTGTTTAAAGAGCGGGTAGACGAGGTACTTAGGGATATGGTTTAGGGGGTAGACAGGAGCGGTTGGACGTGATGATCTCAGAGGGCTTTTCCAACCGAGCCATTCTGTGATTCTGTGAATTAATGGCACTTGTGGGAAGAGTGGCTTCACCCTGAGCATTGTTTGAATCTCACTCACACAGGGAGTAGGGGCAGAGCAAAAGCTTTGGTGGCTTCTGCTTTGCAAAAGGAGGGCAGCTCACGGCAGAGACTGCTGCTTTCTGGACGCCGAGGCCAAATTTGAGAGCGAATCTGCTCCCGTAACGCATGACACCTTCTAAGTACGCGGAGGGGGCAAGATGAGCCACCAGCTCTTGCAGCAGCTCCAAAAAAAGAGCGAAAGTCCCGTACTGCTTGTTCACGGCCTTCCCGGTGTTCGCACAGGGGAAGTCTGACGCCATTCCCCTGCCGTGTTGTTTCCCAGGAGGATCTGCCAAAAAATGCCCAGTGCAAAAAATACCCCGTGGTGTGTGCCGCCTGTTTCCATTACTGTATGGGGAGTGACTGGTTTATGTAACGTGCATTTGAGTCCACTGCCGAGATCAGATACAAATATCGCTCTGTTGTGGATGCACTGGGAGCGTAGTTGGCATTTTTGCGGCTGATGAGGAATCAAAGCTCGTCATCGCTCCTGAGGTTTGCCCTCTCTGTGTGCAGGGACTTGGCTGTTTCTGTACATTGAAGGTTCTGGGTCCGATCCTGATATTCTTTGTCTATTTTTACTCAGTTGCTGCTTTCATTGACAGTGGTTGGAAAGCTGCCCAAGTAAAGGGCGCTGAGGGAATGGAGAAGCTGCCTGTGAATCGGCTTGCTTTTTATTTCTGAAATTCCCTTTCTTGAGGTTTTTCTTTGCGTTATATATACTTCCTAATTGAAGTTTAAAGCTGATGCTAATCTACGTTGCACCACTGAAGCTGAACATGGATTTTATGTGGCCAGGATAGTTTTTGTCTCTGCATTTGGGATGGGTGTCCTGCGGGTCTGTGCTTTGCAGGACTTTCCCCGTGGCAGGGATGGGAGTCCCTGAGTGATGGCAGCAGAGCTGTGCTGACTTGCGCTGACTGTAGATCTGGCGTGCAGGATATTTATCTTTTTGTTCTTTTTTCCCCTCTCATCGCTGGAAGCATTTGGAGTTCGATGGCAAGGGTTCAAATGAGTCCCCTCCGATCTTGAAGCTCTCCCTGGTTTTTCCTTTTAACCTGCTGCTTCCAAGCTTGTTCCCTCTGAACAGCCACCACCACCAGGTTGTCCTTTGGCACGGAGGAGCCCACGTGAAAGTCACCTGGGGAGGAATTGGCTTGTGGCGTGCAGTGCATACGCAGCAGATGAAGCAATCCTCTGGCAGAGCGTTGAAAATGGCTGCCAGGTGGGAACTCTGAACTGATCAGAAAGGAAGATACATTTCCTCTTATCATTAGCGTGGTTTTTTTAATTTAGGCTCGCTAAAATCGTGCACTTGCTTCTCAGGAAGAATTTGGGTTGATGGAAAACAGACAAGACCATCCTGGGCAGATGGTGCAGCCAAAAAAAAAAGGCTGGCAGAGGGGTGTCGTGAAAGGAAGCAGAGGAGTGGGTGTGAAATGAGGATGCAGAGAAGCAGCGTGCCTGGTACAGGTTCAGGCAGGTCTGGGAGGGATGGATGGTGTAAACCACCCCTGAAGTGAGTGGAGGAGCTCGTGGTACGCACGAGTTGTGTCAGCAAGAAGAAACGTGGGTGCCCAGGGGCTTCCTGTTCCCTTCAGTGGCACGACTGGGAGTTGTTGAGTTGCAGCTACTCACTGGACACAAGCAAAGGCTTTGTTCTCGCCTTGCCCTCCTCCTCCTGAGCTCCGCTTTCCTGGTGCTGCCACTCAGACAAGTTTGGAGTTTGGGAACTTGGGACCAGTGCAATCAATTCCTTTCTTACCACTCTGTAGTCTGTGTTTGCTTTAAATGGGTCATTTCCTGGCTATTCCTGGAGAGAGTGGGTGAGACCATGCTTTGGGCCACAGTGCTGGCCGTGGAAAAGAAACTGTGTTCTGATTAATGCTAACTTAATGTTCTGCAAACTTCATATACTTTAAATTAGAGTTGTATGTAGTGCTCATTAACTGACCAGACCATTTGCCCCCGTATGTTTGGTTGACTGCTGTTCATTTCAATGCTAATCAAGTTTAATGTAACCTTCAAACGCGCACCCTGTTTAAACCTCAGCTTGTGCTGATGGCTGGAGTAGAACAAGAAATTTCCTCTTTGTGTGTCAGCTTTAAGGTCAGACTTCCAACTTCTCGCCCTCTGATATGATAAGCTATGCCAACTACCGGCCCAGACAGCTGATTCAGCTGCAAAACAATAAATAGAGCTTCAAATGTACCCCTGGACTTTTGGGGAAAGCAGGCTGCCTTTCTTGGGATAGCTGCAGCAGCAGTAAAATGCAGAAATCCCTTGTATTACAAACCTTTGTCATGAAGCTGCTGACTGACTATTTAGGGAACTATTTAGCACTGAGTAATTTGGGTAATTTTGCATAAGAAGCCTCTCATGCTTCTCAACTTCATTCATCACTATACTTAATATGTGATTACAGGTAGGTAAAACGCCGTTAGCCATTAATTCCCTGTTACTGATGAAGATGGAATTGAGTTACCACTGGTAAAAGTCTTATTTCATGCTGGTTAGTGCCTGAGCCTTCAGAGGAACATCTCTGCAACATCACAGACAAAGCAGGGCTTTCCTGGAGCTGGGCTGGAGTTGTGATACAGCCTGAACAGGTCAGTATTAAGGATTTTGGTTCAGTTTCTCATGTTTTGTGATAATTGAAAATGTTTAGGAGACCGCCAAAAAGCTCCCAGGATTTAATGAATCCCTCAGCCAGATGGTTTGCCTGGTGTGGAGATGGTCAGTAGGACTTTATACGTAGTGAAGAAGCTCTGAGGGCTTTCGCTGGTGCATGTTTCTGCTGCGTGGTTCAAGAAGGAACAGATGGGCTGATGTGCACCTCACATTCGTACCTCCCCTCCAGCTTGCCTCTACATCACCCCTTTAAATAATGTTTTTATTACCACTAATGTTGTGTCTTGGGGATCTAGCAATAAGATCTAGCAGGTCCAAGGAGGTGATCATCCCCCTGTACTCGGCACTGGTGAGGCCGCACCTCGAGTGCTGTGTTCAGTTCTGGGTCCCTCACTGTAAGAAGGATGTTGAGATTCTGGAGCGTGTTCAGAGAAGAGCCACAAGGATGGGGAGGGCTCTGGAGAACAAGCCTGATGAGGAGCGGCTGAGGGAACTGGGCTTGTTTAGCCTGCAGAAGAGAAGGCTGAGGGGAGACCTCAGCACCACCTCCAACTGCCTCAAGGGAGGTTGTGGAGAGGTGGGTGCTGGTCTCTTCTCCCAGGTGATGGGGGATAGAACAAGGGGAAACGGCACCAAGCTGTGCCAAGGGAGGTTCAGGTTAGAGCTAAGGAGGAAGTTCTTTACTGAGAGGGTCGTCAGAAGCTGGCACAGGCTGCCCAGGGAGGTGGTGGAGTCACCATCCCTGGATGTGTTTAAAGAGCGGGTAGATGAGGTACTTAGGGATATGGTTTAGGGGGTAGACAGGAGCGGTTGGACGTGATGATCTCAGAGGGCTTTTCCAACCGAGCGATTCTGTGATTCTGTGAATGGAGTCTTCAGGGCAAAATAAATACAAGTATACCTGTCAAGCCCACTGACTAACTTCACGTGTAGCTTGTAAAGATACTGCATGAATGATTGATGGCGTGGTTTGTATTGTGGTGCTGATTAGCTAGCCACTGACTGAGCCATCCACCCAACCCTCCGAAGAGGAAGTGCTGAATATTTATTATAATCATCATCATTCTGGCTTTCAGCTCCATGGAGAAGGGCGAGCACTGAAACTCCTGCTCCAGCCACCGCAGACATGGGTGTTGTTTGGACGCTGATCCACCATTGGGTTCCAAATTTAGCAAATCTTTACCATGGAATGAATAAAACCCCAGGTGTGACCAACCTGGCGCCAGTCTCTGGCCTCACTGGAGTCAGCGGGACATCTGCCAGTAGCTGGAGTTGGAGCCAGGCGTGCAGACTTGTAACATTCAACGTTGTATTTACAACTTGATCTTACCTGCTACCTAAGAGCAGGAGGAGAAGCTGTTCCTCCCTTTGTACCCTTTCCTCAGGACCTAAGTAGAAGCGGCTGATTAAAAATGTCTTGAGTGCCTTGTTCTTTAGGCAATGGGGAAAGCTTTGATCTTCTGCCCCTTTCATATGCACATCCCCTTTATTGGATGTTTTCACTGCAGTGCTTTAGCATGTTAGCCCAGTGTTTCTGGAGATCTGAATGAACTTTATTCTCTGAAGGACATCTATCCCTGTAGCTAGAAATGTCCCTCAGACCTTCACTCTTCTGGGAAATGCATGAGATCAGGTGAGGGTGGGAGTCCTTCATGGGGCTTGTGTTGCTTTGAGGACCTCAGCCAGAACCAGCCTTATCCAACAGCGTTGTCCTGCCTATGGACCAGTCAGATTTCTCTGACACAGAGCCTTGTATTAAACCGATGCTTTCGTTCTTCACATCGATACGCAGAGGTTAGAAGTGGAAAGGAAAAAAGCTGCTTCCTGCAACCACCCCTATCTCTTTTGCACCTGTGCTGTGACCAAACCTGGTGTGCCTGTCAGCCACACATGCTGCCTAAATGCCCTCCCAGCCGCGGGTTTGGGAATGTCGGGGCTGACATCCAGTTTGCTCTCTGTAGCACTGAGCTGCATTCGTCTGCCCCTTTCCAGCTTTGTACGCCGTTCCCAATGTTTTCAACTCCTGATGAGTTTTGAGGTTGAGAATTAGTTTCTGGGGGCATAGGTATAGGAGAAGTAATGCACTGGAAAACGAGTGTGCTGAGTGTCTCTGCCACTTCTGGAGAGGATGGACTGCGAGTAGGCAGAGGTGGACAGACACCTTCCTGCCTGGAATAGGGCAGCATTTTGGGCAGATACTGGCAAGCCTAATAGCCAGGGGACTAGGAAGGGTAAGCGATCCATATTGTGCTCTGGCAAACTCTACCAAGCCCTATTAGTATATCTCATTGTGTACTTTACTTTTTCCTTGCTCTGAAAGGATCTTGGAATTTAAGATTGTGAATGTGGGGAAATGAATGCTTAACGCTCAGATTTCAACGTCTCCTCGCACAGAATCTGTTGGCAAGTGCAATAGACCCAGGGAGCTGAGGCACTTAGAGTGAGAACTCTCAGGATTAAGGTTTTTATGTGGAGAGATGCTGGACAGATTTCCCTTGCGCAGCTCTCCCAGTGATGCTGTGAAATGCAAACCTCTCTGCATAGCTGCAGTGCTGAGATAGGGAATTAAATAAACCAGGATAGCTGTTAACCGGATCAGGAGAAACTCAACTCAGTCCACAGGCTCTGCCAAACCCAGAAGCCACTTGGTTATTGTGGTCACTATGTTCTGTGGTAAAAGCCTTCCTCTAGTATGAGCAGAGAGGTGGGAAGCAATGCCAGGCTTTCTTTAGTCCTAAAAATGTATTTATTTTTTTAAGGTTCATGTAATCTGATTACCGCCCTTTAAAATTCAGTGTTTAAGGTTCCTTCTGTAGCCAGCAGAGGAAGATAAGGACTTTAACTGGGTCCCATCTGAGCAGAAGTGTGTAAGATGGATTGGATGGATTCCCCTTGACTCTCTTACCTGCCTAATATTCAATGGCTCTAATCCAGCCCGTTTGCATTTTGACGTAGTCAGGGGCTTACACTGAGTTAACTGCACTCACAGCTCACATTTTCCCCTCTTATCTGTGAAAGGCAAAGATTTATGTGGCTCAGCTGATGTGCAGTAAGGAAGAGCAGCTCAATTGAGTGTCTGAGGATGAGAAATCCAGTTAATGTGATTTATAAAACACTATCTCCAAGTGTTGATAGTTTGTCACATCAGGAGGTAACTAGTCAGTGTTTATCAGAGCTGGTTAGCAAATAGTGGAGTTGGAAGTGAACTCTGAGGCCATCTCATCCATCCTGTGCTGTAGCTACCCATGTGCAGATGTTTATGCCTTTAAAGATCTCCGTTATTGGATGTGTGCTGGCCTCGTGCTTCTTTCTCTCTGTAGTTTGAAAGCTCTTCCTAAACTGAAGTCAGGTTTCCCGCATCTTTCTGTGTGCTTGCTAGCATTTCAACATAGATAACTAAACTAGTTTATTGATGGGCAGCAAAAGAAAGCAAAAATTCCCAAAGGATGTTTGAGTGAGTGAGAGAGGAGAAGGAGGCTTACAGTACATCTGCAGGCAGAGCTAGATTTTGACAGTGACAGGATTGTGACTGTGATACTAAAGAGATGTTTTGGGAGGTGCTTCATTTAGGGAAACGAACTTGAAGCATTTTTAATTTATTTTATATTTATTAAGAATTTGTTTTGAAGCAGGCTTGCTTGAGCAAACTGCAAAAGATTTTTGAAAGGCTTTACCGGCTCAAGTTAAAGAAATATATTTGATGATAAAATTATTTGAAAAATGGGGAGAACTTCAGC
>NW_010156978.1:24800-34879 GCF_000695765.1 Mesitornis unicolor
CTACAAGACTGGTATTTTTTTAGCCTCGTGACCTGGTATTTGTTCAGTTAGGGCGATAGTCCCTGGTGTTATAGGTGGGCAGGAAGTTGTTTTAATGCTCATTCACAGCCAGAGTTTTCTGGGAGGGTGCAAATTCTCCAAAAGCTCATTAAATTATTACCTTCGTTCCTGGCTGCAAAACATTTCCCCTCGGTCTTAATGTCACTGTCCGTTCAGGCTCATTACAGCAGAGCGGATCACAGGATGTGATGCACCGCTCACATCGCTGCCACGGGCCCCGTGCTGACCATCACAGACATGGAAAGCTCGGAGCCCACATTCCTATTTATGGTTCTCATTACTCCGAAGCGCTTCACTGCCAGCTGGGGATCACAGGATCGTTGAGGTTGGAAGAGGGCTACAAAGATGATCAAGGGAGTGGAGCATCTCCCTTCTGAGGAGCGGCTGAGGGAGCTGGGGCTCTTTAGTTTGCAGAAGAGGAGACTGAGGGGAGACCTCATTCATGGTTATAAATATTTCAAGGGTGAGTGTCACGAGGATGGAGCCAGGCTCTTCTCGGTGACAAACAATGATAGGACAAGGGGTAACGGACACAAACTGGAACACAGGAGGTTGCACTTCAATTGGAGAAGAAACTTCTTCTCAGTGAGGGTGACAGAGCCCTGGCCCAGGCTGCCCAGAGAGGTTGTGGAGTCTCCTTCTCTGCAGACATTCAAAACCCGCCTGGACGCCTTCCTGTGTAACCTCATCTGGGTGTTCCTGCTCCGGCAGGGGGATTGGACTGGATGAGCTTTGGAGGTCCCTTCCAATCCCTGACGTTCTGTGATTCTGTGAAGAGGCCTCCGAGATCATCGAGTCCCAGCATCAAACCGTGGTTTCCAGCAGCGCAGGGGCCGTTCACCGCTGCCTCTCTCTTGTGGCACAGGGCAGTGTCAGACACACAGCGCTCAGCACGTTGGTTCTCCTGATCCAGGATCTCCAGAGAAACCCTTTCGTCCATCACTTCAAGGACTCTGGTTTTTTGCTTAGCACGCAGATACACAAATACATCTCGTCTTAAGATACTGAAACTGTTTTGGGCCCTGTTTGTGGCAGAAGCAAGCTACTAATGGAATACAAATCCGTAAATGCAGTATCTCGTGTGTCTGCAGCTTTTTTCACCCAAGTATTTAAGAAAACTTTGCCACAGAACACGCTCAGCTGTTAATTGTAATTATCCTGGGGGTATAAATGAGAGGGCTGAGACACAGGAGACTGAAATGCTGCTCACACCAGCAGCACATGTAACTGTGAGCTTTGCCTTGTCTCCTCCAAGCGTTCTTTCCCAACAGCTGAACCACACTGCCTCTAGAGTGTGCAGCCGTGCCAGTATCCTTCAGGGTCACGTCAGAGCTTTTGATAAGCAGTTTAAATAGCTATTTAGCAGGTATCATGTGCTATGACTTACTGTTTCTGAATCAGAAGGGCTTTGAATCTAACATAAACCACTCACTGTGAACAGAGGGAAGTGATAGTTCTGTTTATGGCCATGGGCACGGAGACGTTTGGGTTATACTGAGGGTACAGATTCCTGAAAAGCTCAGGAGTTTGACCACCACTCTCAGTCTGCTGGCGTGGACATGGAGGCAGCACGTGGGCTGCGTACCCACGGGCAGGCACTTGTCTCATGCTTGCAAAAGAGATTTTTTAAAAACAGAAATCGGGGAATAATGGAAGGTGATAGAAATCTGGGACTTGCAGAGCTTGAACAGGGAACATGTTTTTTTCCGCTTGGAGTCTTCTGCTGGTGTGTCTGCAGCTTTGCATCAGTTAGACAGAACTCCTTGTGTCTCGGTTTCCTTAAATGTACCACGAGGGGAGTGCAGCCCAAGTTGTAAAGGGAGATCTCTGTGTGTGCTTTAGCCACGTATCCTCAAAGTCTTTCACAAATAGAAAGTCAGGTTCAAAACAACCTCAGCTGGTCTGGGTAGAAGGAAATGCACAGAAATAGTGTCCCCTGCTCCTGGAATGTACCCGTGTCTGGGACTGAATGTTACCGCAGCGCCTTTCCACAGCCTGCTGCAGCCGTTCACAACAGGGTGGAGAGAGCAGGCACTGCATGAAGAAGCAATGGAAGTGCAGATTTGAAGAATGTCATTTACCCAGACCAGAGCTGGGACATCATCTGTGTGAGGAGCTTTATTCCTTCGATCCACACCCGTGGCTGACAGTCTTCCTCTGTGTTTTGTGCCTTTGTTTGCTGGTGGCAGAGGACTGATGGCAGAGATGCTGCATTGCATTGGCAGGGCAGCTCCAGAAGCAGCTGTGAGCGAAGTGTCTGCCTGCATCCAGCTGTTGTCCACACTGCAACAGCTGCACGGCCTGGCTGAATGCATCCAGTGACTCTCCAGGCATGGGAAATACTTAGAAAAACCTACTTTGAAGTCTGCATTCACCAAAAGATCTCATGCAGTGTTTCCAGCCTTGTTATTTAGCTGGGAATAGGCCCTTGAATTTGGCCTTAAAAGGCAGAAGTGGTCTTGCTGTTGTATCGTGGAAAGGGGGTTCATGTGGTACCTGTGGCTGCAGCACACAGCATTAGAAGTGTATTCAAACACTAATTTTCTGTTTCAGAATTAAAGTAAGACTCAGCGAAACCTTGAGAGTTCCTGTCTTCCTTTCCTTCAGACTGCACAATTCTAAATCTGGATCTTCTGAGGAGCTGAGAATAAATTAGCTCTTCTCTAAGCAGTAAACAACTCTGCTGTTGAGCCCAAGCTCTGTGAAGGATTAGACCTAGAAATATGGTAAGTGTAGTAGCTCATCCTCGAAAAAGAACCCCACAAGTCCCCAAGCCCAATACTGCCGGGGTTAATCTGCTGGGAGCACATTCTATTAAATATAGAAACCACTTTTCCATCTCGCAAGCCAGTTATAAATAAATATCCCTTTTTTTTTTTCTTCAGGAGAGCCTGGCATGGCCCCAAGTGAACCTGATCAGCCCCTGTTCAGAGCTTAACAGGCAGCTGCAAACCTACTTAGCACATGAGAAGGCTGAGAAGCTGTAGCTCAGCTGTGGAGCAGGGACACAGGTTTTTCCTTTCCCTTTTCCAGTGGATGAGATGCTTTGAGCAGAGCTACAGAGGCCCAGGTTGGGCTCTGCCCAGGGCTTCAGTGTTTGTCCCCTTCTCCTGCCTGTGGAGGGAAATAAAATGATGGGGAGGAGAAACTGGAAGGAACCTGGTGCTTTGCTTGGTGTGTGGAAGAAAAAGGAGGAAAGTCTGGACTGAAATAGAATTGGAAGTGCTGAAAAAGTTGTTGTAGGTGGTTTTCAGTGAGGAGAGTTTGTCAGATTTGGGCTTACACAAACAGAGGATACTGGGAGCAAGAGTTTGCAGGCCTGCACCCAGCTGTGCAACCCAGGGCAGGGCTATGAGTGCATGGTAACTGATGGGGAGAAATAAGAACTTGGTGTTTGCACTGTCCTGCAGCTTGAAGGAGACTGAGTCTGGATCCATAACCTGCCTCTTTGGGGCTAATAACAGCAGAATCAGGACATTTCTGTAACATATTTTCAGAATACTGCTTAACAAATAATCTGCTTGAGGAAGCCTGTAAACTGCTTCAGGATCCTTGGATAGAAGGCATTACCAAAGGAGAGAATACATCTCTGTTATTCTCGTGCTACTAACGCGTCTTCCCTGCTACACAGCCCACAAATTCATCTTTTAAGAGGTAGTCTCTAACAAGTCTCTGTGTCTGTTGTACAGCAATGGTAATACATTGCTCCCACAGATGACCAAGGTTTGGCTGAGTAAAGAGCATAATACTTGAGGTACACCAACTGCACCTGCCTTGCTGGTCCACAACTTCAAAGAGATGTCCCTGAAAGTCTATGGCTGTAACTGTCCTTTTTATAAACCTGGTTTTGGTACCAAGTGTGTCCGTACTCAGTCTTCATGGTCCTCTTTAAGCCCTGTGTTTTCTGCTGAGGCTTGCAGGCTTGGGCCGAGCCTGAGGCCATTTCTCATGGTGAGCTGTGGGACTCCTGTCACGCAGGAGCTGGACTGAGACCAACAACTTGTTCTGGATGCCACAAAGCAATTCGTAGCTGCTCATGACTCCTAGCCGTTACTGCTCTGGATACAGCTAAAATTGGTAATGGGGAGTGAAGGGGTTTCCTCTTCCCTTGACTGATTTCCTCTGCTGTTTAGACCTCACTTTGACTGCACATTTTGTTTTGCTAAACAATATTGCTTGGACTTTCCAGTTCCTTTCTCCAGAAGGATTCAGCTTTTTCTGGAAGTTCAGACAGGAATGTTTGCTGCTATTTGCATCAGCAAACAGCTAAGAAATCAAACGCAAAGATTTATAGCGCATCGGCAAAAGGCAAGAATGAAACGTTTGCCTGGGGAAATGTCCTAACAAACTAGAAAGATGTTTCAAAAAGATCATTTGTGAGTCACTTAATAAAATCACTGCAGCACAGCTGTGCCCTGAGGAGTAACCATCTAGATTTAATTCCTCTTAAGTAAGAGACATCGGTGGGGAAAGGATGCTATGCTGTATGAGAGCTTTCTTCCTCCTCCTTGAGGGCAATGATATGGCTCTGAATATTTACAGCAGTGCCCAACATTCTGCAAAACCGAGTGTTTTTGAAAGACGGTTTATTTTAACAGCTACAAAAAAATCGCAGTAAAAGGATCGCTGCCGTACGTTTAAGATGTGATTTCCAGGCAGAACTGAATAGCAGAAATTATGCTCCAGTTGCCTGCTTTTAGAGCTGCTCCACCGCAGCAGAAAGATTTCCTACTGGCACCTCCATCATGCTCAGAGCACCTAAAAAACAGAGGTGAGAGTTTCCACTGATGAGGCTGTGTCCTGTATCAAGACTCTTCAGGGGTAACATTCCTGAGTGTTTCTGCAAGTCATCTGCAAGTGGTCACTACGAGGTGGGAACCAGAGGAAGGCTGGGTACTGCCAGCTTTTACTTTGTGATGTGCACTGCAGGGAATGAATTTCAGTGCTTAGCATAAATACTGACATCTTGTTTCTTAGCAAAGGTGCAGTTCTGCTAGATTAAGCACACTGAGGTGACTAAGAACGGTCATTCATCGTGAGATCTTACTGAACTTTCAGGGGTCAGCAAGATGACTGCTTTTTAACACTAAAAAATTGCATTAGCTGAACAGAGCATATTTGGAGTTGCCATAAGTAAATCTGGGAGATGAAGCAGATGGAGTAGCTACTCCTCCCTAGGTAGAAACTCTCTCTCCCTCTTACCCAGTAGCCTCAGCTGTCAGTGATGGTGAGAAATGGACCCTGAGGGGCAGCAAAGAACAGCAGTGCTGCAGGAGAGCAGGGAAAAGGCTGTGCTCTGTGTCACCATTTGAGAGCTGATAAAATGTCATTAGTCAAAACAGCAGAAGAGCTTAGAGGTGACTCATGAATGAAAATAACTGGGTAATTAGCAGCAGTGAACATTTATTGAAGAAAAACGGGTCCTTTCAAATTAACCCAGTATCCAGTTGGCTTGAGGGCTTACAGGCAGTGAGAAGTAACCACAAGAAGGGAAAGGGCAGTTTGGAAATGAGCGTCTAGAGTCGTGAAGATGTAACTGCACTAAGGGGCTGGAAGCAGAAACCGATCACCTTCAGCCTCATACAGTGCATGCCTGGGCTGCTGCTCCTTGATCACTGCCTGGTTTTTTGTGGGCTGGGTACTTTTCTGACCAAAATGTTTCTTAATCTAAAGACATGCAATGTCCTTTGGGTCACACAGGACCGTGATCCCTTCTGGCCTTGCAAGGTATCGACTGGAGATGGGCTGAAACCACCAGGTTCCAGACAGGGATCTAAGCCTTGTACTCAGGCTGCTGAGGTTTGGCGTTTGGGTTAAATATAATATAAAATGAAGGCATTATAATACGTCTGTTCCTCTCATTTTGCCTCAGGGTGCTGACTGTGGGAAACTACAAAGTGTTTGGCTTCTTCCTGGGCTCAGGCAGCAGAGATGAGATGGCACCTGAAGCATTCCCTGTTTTCAAGCATTTGCTGTTCGGGATATCTGAGAAAGCCCGGTGATGTGAATGTGTCCTTGGTCTCATTTGCTGTCCTGCTCTGGGCCTGTTGTGAAGCGTTCCCGTTCTGTCTTACCAGTTTCTGTGGGAAGGGAGTTGTTTGAGAGAAGAATAACCACGTATGCAGAGGGCCCGGGTGCACGTCCGTGGAGCGAGGCAGCTGGATCCCATCCCTGGCTCACACTGGCATTTTCTGTTGTGTGGAGGCATTAGCACCACGAAATGTCAGGTCTCAAAATGGAAATGGCCGGGTATTGTTTAGGACCGATTCCAGGAAATGCCTCTTGGATAGAAGCGCTCTCTCTTGCTGCCCCTTCTCCATGGCTGTGAGGAGAAGGATCTAAAATAGGTCGTTGTTATGCATGGAGAGAGCCATGTTCCCTAAGCTCCCTCGGTTTCCAAGTAAACGAGCTTTGGAGGTAAGTTAGCAAAAGAGGCTGATTCATTAGCAGCAAGGGAAATCTGTGCGTTGGAGGGGTGCCCAGCTGCCTGAAGGGATTTACGTAGTGACATGCTCCTCAAATCTGAGCAAGCTGAGTGATACACACACGGGGTTGAACTGTATCACAGTCACATGCTTGCTGGGCTCATTTCTTATCTCACGGGTTCCTCTGGAGAGTATCAGTTGCTCCAGTCCCTCATAGGGTTTTCAGTTTGTAAGGGAAGGAGTCACAGTGAGGTGTCTTCTAACGTGAGAAAATTCCGTATCTCTTTTCCAAATTAGGTCACCTTGTGCAGCAGTTCTGGATAGAGTTTGTCCCTGCAGTCATAGAGGCTGTAAATAACACGTGTGTTACAACATGCTTGATGGGATTTCATTGCGCCATCACTAGTCTAGCTGAGTATCATATCCCAGATCAATAACAAATTAATTTTATCTGCTGAAAGAGCCGAACTGTCACCCTCCTGTCAGCAATGAGGTAATTTTGGGCAGTTATTTGCTTACAGGAGGAATGGGGCCAACGCATTCTTCTGGCTTCATTACCGAGGGCAGGCTTTGCACAGAGATGAGCGCTCCCTTTTGTTGAATCATCCGGAGTGCAGAGAGGAGAATTCAGTCTTTTTGGAGCATCTCTCGCCTGGAGAAGGGGGTGCCAATCAGTGCCAGTGATGGGACGGGCACACGTCCACAAGATCAGAAACGGAAACCCGCAAATTGCCCTCGCCCAGGACGCGGAGCAGCTGTCGGATTATGGAGATCTCTGCCCCCTCCTGACCTGGGCCAGATTTGAACCGTTGACCTAGAAGTGAAAAGCTTGAAATCCCTGCACAAGCCACGGGATAAATAGGACTTGCATGGCTGCGTGCCCTTATTCCGCATTCAATTGCTGCCATCTAACGGCAGATAGGGAGTGGAAAGGTCTCATGCAATGTAAATACCTTGTTGGGAGTTTCACATATGGGAGAGCCTCCACAAAGAGTTCTCATCAGCCCCTGAGAGTGCTGGGGAAGCGTGGTGATTTAGGCTGGCTTTGTTCCTCTGTAGAGCAGTTTGACAGAGGGCTGTTGTGCTGCAAGTCAAGTAAGGTGTGTTTCACTACAAAAAAATAGATCTTTAGGCTGGTTTTGCTCCCCTATGCTGGATTATTTCCGTAGATGAAACCTGAGTGAAAGTCTGCGGTTGTAACCTGGTTTACGAGCTGTTGCAAGGGCAATGGTAACAAGTGGGGGGTTAATAACAGTAACTGTGGCAAGGGGAGGTGATGTGAGAAAGTAGGGAGGAGATGGCACTTCTGCTTTCTCTGAGTGCCGCTGGTGCACAGAAAACATCTTCACTTTCAAGAACTTTCCTTTGATAATAGATCAAGGAAGAAGCAGAGGAGAAGGAGAGATGTCTCCTTCTCCCCCTTGCCCAACTACGGGAAGTTTCTGCAGTGTCTTCTGTCTGTAAACCCCAGATTTCTAAGGCAGTAAATATTTGTCATATATCAGTTTTGCACTGCCTATTTCTGTCTACACACAGACCCCCAAATAATACTTCTGAGCTGCGCTAGCTAACACTGTCTCACAGAGGAGAAAGCAGAAAGACACATCTCATGATGGGACTGCACCCCAGTGAGCCATGGAGCAGTCCCCAGCAGCCACAATGCAGCCCCAGTGGTGATGCTGCATGGTCTGGCAGTCAAACTAAGTCTGTCACAAAGGCTAACTGAACTTATGAATTAAGCTTTATGTATGAGAAATATCTCCAGTAGTCCCTAAATGCCATTTTATAACAGCAAACTGGGGGAAGGAAAAATAAAAGTCCTATCTCCAGACAGAATACTGGAAAATTCCCCTCCGGTTGGCTGGAGTTGTTGGAAAGAAAGTCCGGGAGCAAAGCTACATAGAGGGAATAATGAACTCATTCTTACATTTCTCTCCTGGAGGAAAGAGTCTTTAAAAGCACTGTGGAGAGAAACAGGACTGAGTGCAATGAGTCCTCAAATGCCCTTGTAATTGCAGGCACTACCTGCATACCTGTGAGTGAGTAGAGCAGAGCAGAGCAGAGCAGCACACGTGAATTGTGGCTCAGCAGGGGGATCAAACACTTTATCATGAAGCTGCTCAGCGCCGTGCCAAGAAGCGCATCCCAGGCTGCAGCGAGCAGCTGAGCTCTCCTATCTGAAGAGGCACAGGAGCTCTGTTTGCAATCAAGGTCCAGCCACCGTCCCCTTACGTCAAAGCCAGGATCTATCTAAACACTGCTTCTGAGAAAGTGCCGCTCTGTGCTGCTGCTGAAAGGCCTTCGCAAACACGACCCCGCTGGGGATACACCAGGGGATTTGGGCTGGTACGTGAGGACGTGGTGCAGGACCCAGACGGTCGTGTCCCCTCCTGCACACACAGTGAGGTCTGGCAGGTTGCTGGGAGCGCCTGTGCGAGCTGATGGTTGGACCCAGGTGGGAGATCCCTTGTAGAACGGTGACATTCCCGAGCGGGAATAATTCCCAAAATGTCCTTGTCAATCAAGTTCCCCAGGAGACTTTCCACTTGCTCTGTAGATACTTTTCTTTGAAGCTCGGTGGTAAAGTGATAGCAGAATACATTTAACAGCTCTAAAAAAGTCTTGGCAAGGTTGCTGTTTTTTAATCCGTGTCCCTTCCTCTCTCGTTTCTCACAGGAAAACATCGTCTTCTGACCATTCTCAGGGAAGCATCGGTTGCAAAGCAAAGACATAAAATTACACCAAGTGAGCTGAAATTTAAGCCTGGCCATTGCAGCAGTGACATTCAGCAGTTAAGGCGCACCCTCAACACACAGCAGCTGCAAGGTTTCATTACTGTCACTTAAAAAGCCTTCAAACTCCCTTTGCTGTGCCCTGCTCTGAGCCAGAGCTCCCAGGCCCGCAGACACCGTTTTTTCAGTAAGAGCCCTTTAGCAAGGCATGACATCTGAGAGACTTCAGCAGGAAAAAGGATTGCCCTGGTACTGAGGTATGATTTAATATCCTTGATTGTTCTGGAAATTTGAGCTGCATGATTCAGGAGGCTTGCATGGGTACCGTTACTTTGGTGCTTAATGCGATTGATGTGCTTAAATGTGATGGATGCTGTGATCACATTGGTAACGTGCAGATTCAGTACGGGAGGAGGGACAGAAATCAAGTCAACGGAAGTTTTGGTGTCATTGCAGTGCAGGCAAGCTTTTGCACAGGAAGCTTAGAGCAAGAGCTCTTGCAAATGCCAAAATTAGGAAAAGAAAGAAAAAAAACCAAAACAACAACAGAACAGCAAACCACACAGGAAACATCTTTCCTCGACTCAATTGCAGCCTCCTGTTTGCTCCGCCTGTGCTGAAGGTTGTCACTAAAATAACATCAGCCACGGCTTCTGGGGGCAGCAGGAACCCTGAAGGTTGGGGACATCCCGACAGGGAAGCAGGAGGGACCCAGGGTACCCCCAGCGCTTCTTTCCAGGGGGGTCTATTCCCCGAGCAGGAGCCGTCCTTGTTGGGAGCCCCCTGCCCTCCCGAGCTGTGCCCTCTGCCTGCTGGGGGACAGGAAGGCGTGTAATAATAACAATAACAATAACAATAACAA
>NW_010156979.1:0-3329 GCF_000695765.1 Mesitornis unicolor
CAACCTGTTCCAGTGATCTACCACCCTCGTGCTGAATAACTTCTTCCTAATGTCTAATCTAAATCTACTCTGCTCTAGTTTAAAACCATTGCCCCTTGTCCTATCACTATGCGCCCTCCTGAGCTTTCCTGTAAGCCTCCTTTAGGTACTGGAAGGCCACTATAAGGTTTCCCCAGATCCTTATCCTCTCCAGGCTGAACAATCCCACTAGATTAGTACTGGAACAGGCTGCCCAGAGAGGTTGTGGAGTCTCCTTCTCTGGAGACATTCAAGACCCGCCTGGCCGCGTTCCTGTGTGACCCAGTCGGCGAGGGGTTCCTGTTTTGGCGGGGGGGGGGGTGGACTGGATGATCTTTCGAGGTCCCTTCCAACTCCGAATATTCTGTGATTCTGTGAATCCAAACTCTCTCAGCCTATCTTCGTAGGAGAGATGCTCCAGCTCTCGGATCATTTTTGTGGCCCTCCTCTGGACCCACTCCAACAGTTCCATATCCTTCTTGTACTGAGGGCTCCAGAGCTGGACACAGAACTCCAGGTGAGGTCTCACCAGAGCAGAGTAGAGGGGCAGAATCACCTCTCTCAATCTGCTGGCCACACTTCTTTTGATGCAGCCCAGAATGCGATTGGCCTTCTGGGCTGTGAGCATGCATTGTTGACTCATGTCCAGCTTTTCGTCCACCAGTACTGCCAAGTCCTTTTCCGCAGGGTTCACATGTGCCCACCACTACAATTTGTCTAGGTCCCTCTGGATGACATCCCTTTCCTCTCGCATGTCAACAGCACCACTCAGCTTGGTATCATCTGCAAACTTGCTGAGGGTGCCCTTGATCCCACCGTCTATATAATTGATGAAGATATTAAACAGCACTGGTCCCAGTACGAACCCTTGAGGGACACTGCTTATCATCTATCTCCATCTGGATAATGAGCCACTGACCACTACCCTCTGGATACGACCATCCAACCAATTCCTTATCCACCGCAATGTCCACCCATCAAATCCATATCTTTCCAACACAGAGAGAAGGATGTTGTAGAGAACCATGCCAAAGGCCTTGCAGAAATCCAGACTGATTACATCTATTGCTCTTCCCTTGTCCACTGATGTAGTCACTCAGTTGTAGAAAGCCACTAGATTGGTCAGGCAGGACTTGCCCTTAGTAAAGCTATGCTGACTATCTCAAATCACCTCCCTGTCCTCCATGTGTCTCAGCATAGCTTCTAGGAGGATCTGTTCCATGGTCTTCCCAGGCACAGAGGTGAGGCTGACAGGTCGGTAGTTCCCAGGGTCCTCCTTTCTACCCTTCTTAAAAGTGGGTGTAATGTTTCATTTCTTCCAGTCACCAGGGACTTCACCTGACTGCCATGACTTTTCAAATATCACGGAGGGTGGCTTGACAACTACATCAGCCAATTCCCTCAGGACTCTGACATTAAAGATCTGGACATGCTGGAGAAGTGGGCCCAGGTGAACCTCATGAGGTTCAACAAGGCCAAGTGCAAGGTCCTGCACCTGGGTCACAACAATCCACATTACCAATACAGGCTAGGAGATGATGTGCCATTAAAGATCTGGACATGCTGGAGAAGTGGGCCCAGGTGAACCTCATGAGGTTCAACAAGGCCAAGTGCAAGGTCCTGCACCTGGGTCACAACAATCCACATTACCAATACAGGCTAGGAGATGATGTGCTGGAAAGCAGCCCTGAGGAAAAGGACTTGGGGGTACTGATAGATGAGAAGCTGGACATGAGCCACCAATGTGCATCTGCAGCCTGTAAGGCCAATTGCATCCTGGGCTGCGTCAAAAGGGCAGCTTTGGAGTCCCCAACACAAAAAGGACATTGAAGTGCTGGAGTGGGTCCAGAGGAGGCCACAAAGATGATCCAAGGGCTGGAGCACCTCTCCTACGAAAACAGACTGAGAGAGTTGGGGTTGTTCAGCCTGGAGAAGAGAAGGCTCTGGGGGGACCTTATAGCGACCTTCCAATACCTGAAAGGTGCCTATAAGAAATCTGGAGAAGAGCTGTTCAGTAGGGCATGTAGTGATAGGACAAGGGGCAATGGTTTTAAACTAGAAAAGGGTAGATTTAGGCTGGATATTAGGAAGAAGTTCTTCAATATGAGGGTGGTAGATCACTGGAACAGGTTGCCCAAAGAGGTGGTGGAGGCCCCATCCCTGGAGATATTCAAGGTCAGGCTTGATGGGGCTTTGAGCAACGTGATCTAGTAACATTGTCTCTGCTTGCTGCAGGGGGGTTGGACCAGATGATCTTTAAAGGTCTCTTCCAACCCAATATGTTCTGTGATTCTATTCTATGATCTGCCAGATCTGTTCTGCTTCCTTGTCCCTGAGGATTGTTTCCTAAGGGGTCCTATTGACTAACTCATTGAAGAGGTGGAAGTTTGCTTTCAGGGTCCTGACTATGCTCCTCATCTGATATCCTTTAGGACTGTAATGATGACATACTCATCTTTTCATCTCCAGTTGGCCTTCCAGCCTTAAAAATGTCCATATTAACAGAAGTCCTCATAGCAGAGGAGGAAAAGCATCACTGCATAACTTCATTTATATTTATTCTTGGCCACAAAATTATATAGTATGATTTATATATTATGATTTATACTTTATTTGTGGCTATTTTCACCACTTCAGCAGGCATAGCTTAGAACCCCTTCTAAATATTTTCTTTGTCTTTTTCTCAGAATTATGCTTTATCTGTACATATTACCACACAGTCAAAATAGTAAGATGCATTAAGACATTTTTCAGCATTTGAGTTTCCCTCTCATCTCTAGCTGTTAAGCAGGCTCCTTGTCTTTACAGAATACTGCCATGCTACATTTGCCAAGGATTCTAGCATCCTGCTTTGTTCACCTGCCAACCAGGATCAGAGCCTTCTTCATAATGAAATAATTATTGACTTTCTTTGAGTTAAGCTGAAAAGACCTGCTTTGAGCTACTGAACTCTTATAATAGCCTCAAGTTTGTTTTAGATGAGAGGAACATTTTCTGGCAACTTCATGAGCAAATGAGTACTAAATGAGCTACATTATAGTAGTTAATATAAAGTGTAGGTGATGTGATAGTAATTTTTCTTCTAAGGACAGAGCCTGGATTCTATGTTCATAAATCAACAACACCAGATAAAGAGGTGAAACTTATCTATGGATATGGCTGTATTGAGACCAGCACTTTTCAGTACATGTTCTGACTAAGCAAGACATTAATCCCATTAATCAATACAAAATTTTTTTCCAGTTATACAAAGCCCACCTTGTAATCACAAAAGGATCCCGTTACAGAATCACAGAATCACAGAATCTCAG
>NW_010156980.1:0-14312 GCF_000695765.1 Mesitornis unicolor
TCCATCTTAATGGGTTTTCCCTGTTTGAACACCTGAAACATTCAAACATCATTTGTCTGCACATCAAAGAACCAGCTGATGGCAGACATCACTCAATCCCCAGCACAGCCACAGCCTTCCCTTCCTCTTGCCTGGTCCACTCATCCAAAGCAGTTTATAACGCTAATATTCCACATCACAACGTGGGGGTCAGGGCTGCAGCACTGAGTTTCTCCTGGACAGCAACACTGGAAAAACAAAGTCTTGTGGAGGCATGGGTATTTTAATGTTGACAAACCCACAGCGTGGAAACAGCTACACTGCTGAAAGCGTGCTTTTAGTCAGATGACCTCATTTTGTTTAGGAAAGTGGCATAACTAGATTAAGGAGTTTTGGCACTCTGCAGTCTCTAACCTAGCAATGGCTACATTACCAAAACCTGTTTATTTTCATTCTGTATGAAGGTTTGTCTAAAAGCTCTTGACTTGCAGAGCAGTCATATATTGTGGTGACAAATTACAAACTATTATTACCAACTGTCAAACCCATACTGGAAGCAACTGCTCTGCAGCTGAATAAGCAGTATGTCAGCTCCCCAGCTATCACTATTTGTCATTTAATGTGATGTATTTACTGAAATTTCCATCAATTCCGATCTAGACTAATATGCCAGACTGAAGTGCAGCATCAGTATCACCTTTGCTGCTGCCTCTACATAGGATCAGTAACTCACATCTGTAATGAAACTCAAGAAGGATCAGGAATCAGAAGCGGAAAGCACAGACATGAGGATACGCAAGTCTGTAGCATAAATGGGAAGCAAGCAGAAAGAACACAGAGCTTGTGACCCAGAGGGAATGCAGTCATTGCAGGCAGTTCCTCAAATAGAGACAAAAGTAAAAGCAAGCTATTGGGAAACTGAAGGGACAAAGTGGACAACAAATGCCATGAACTCCTTACTATACACACTGTGCTCAGCAACAAGGCACATCTTATAATAAGGTCTTAAAATCTTATTTTAAAGGGGAAAAAAAATCTAATTCAGATTAAAAGCTGGGTATCAAAGAAGTGTCTAAATATTAATATCTTTGCTTTCCCTAACACTAGAACTGGCAATTTTGCTCGTATTTAAGTACATTTTAGTATTCTGATGAATTGCAACCTACATCTTGAAAAAAGGCACCATAAAATTAATTCTTCTAGAACAGTGCTTAGAAGTATTGTTCCAACGAAGGCTCTGCATGAGGCAGAAAAGCTATAGGATTGGTTTCTGGCTCTGCAGACACTGCCTGAGTTACTGTGGGCAAGTCACTTAAGTTTATCTGTCCCCCAGGTCCCCATCTGCAAAAGGGATGCAATTTTCCTATTTCACAGGGTTTTTCTTGGGGAAGAAGGAGGAGAGGTGTTTATGCCTTCTGCTATGACAATGATCCTTATATGCTGTAGTGAAGGAAACAGTAATAACCTGAGAAGCAGAGAATAAATACTGTAATAAGATGTAAATTACTACATTTCAACATGTAAAAATTAAAATTTTAACTGGGTTATTAAAAACATATCCTCATTTATATTAATAATTTTACCTGAGAACCTGGAACAAAACAAACGCCTTGAGAATCAACAATACTCCGAGCCATTTTTTCTGTTTCATCTACATTGGTGAAAAGATCTGTAAAGATGCATAAGTCATATGCTTTTATTATTTATTTCAATTACTTCATCTATTAAGAGATAAAAATCTAGAGTCAGTTTCCTTTCGTAATATTCTCAAACCACACGTTCTAATGAAAACGACCGATTCTCATGTATTCCATGTCGATCAGTCACATAACAAAAAAATCCCGTTCAGATGAAGATTAAATTCAAAAGGATCCTCTCTAATCTGTTTTTCTATAGCCTTTTAATCTTCACATCCTGCAAGAGGTCATTAGCTTTCCAAACAGACATAAATAGGAATTGAGAATGCTAACAATGGCACAAGTATGCTAAAAACCTAGATTTGCAAAACATAAAACATGTTCTTTCCCCTCAAAGATGTTGTTGTCAGCCCAAGCACCAAATGACTACCAAGAAAGTCCTTAATACCCATTAGATTTTATCAGCACCTTTAATATTTTTACGAGTGACTGACACAAATGGAAGTAAGGTAGGTCCTAATATCACCTCCTTGATAGGCACTGCTTTTATTCTGTCAAGCCAGATGTCTCCTTTCACAGCTCTACAGACATCCCTCTTTAGCTTGTTCTTCACCCACGTGCAATTCTTGTACCAACACCCATCTTATGTAGTTTTCACTAATAATGTCCTTATGTGGCCACATGACATCTTTTACAGATGACCAGAGGTCTCCTATAAATGAGTTATTGCTTTTTCTTGTCTAGAAAGTAAATTCTCCTATCAAAGATAAACTAGGTGAATCTAGCTCAATTTATCTTTTAAAAACCCATCTTGGTAACTTACCAGGAGTTTTAATTTACCTTTGTAACCTTCATAAATACATTTGACAGCTTTGGATTCTACTGTGCCCAAACTAATAAGCCTAAATCACACCTTTTCCTTCTTGTATTTGCTCTTACTGAGCCTCCATGTCAGGACAGAAAACGAAAAACATTAAGTAAGACTGACTTCACCTTGAAATTCCACATACTACTTTATCCAAATTTTTATAAGTTATATGATCCCACTAGAAGCAGCTCATTAAACTAGGTCTGTTTTGCTGCAGAAATTCCTGTTCCCAAACCTTTACTGCTACATATATAATATGTATCTTCTATCATGTAACTTTACCACTATTACATCTTCATCCACGTTGAGCCTCACTATCCTTACTAAGGCCATTGGCCTACTTTGCATTTTGGCCCAATTCTTTCCATACAGCAAAAGTTTTACCCTTCTCTTTACTCATAAAACTCCAAAGTTTCTGAATTCTGCTTCTCCACAATCGTATTTCCAGAAAATAAAGATCTCCCTTATTAGAGAGTTTATAGCAGCATGCCTATCTTTTCAAGTCCCTCTAAAAACCTCCCCAATTTTTGTCTGTGTTAAAAACTGTAGGTCATGTCCCTTACTAGTGGCTAGCTAAAAATCCTTTATGCTATTGCTCTGCATATGCAGTTTTAAGTATGGAGAAGTTCCATGTAGATAAGGATCCATTTTAAGTATGGCATTTGAAGCAGCGAGCTTATATATGTACCACTGTCATGCTTAAGAGAAAGCAAGTGAGGAGCAAAATGTTGGAGCAAAATAAAAGCCTCCACGTGCAGGAAGGTCTGAGAGGCAGAGTCTGATGAGGAGATGATTGTGCAAACCAAACTCCCTGCAGTAAACACGCTCAGCAGAGAACCTAATGAGACTGCACTGTCCACTGTCCAAAATGTGTAGGCTAGTTTCTTCAATTACAGATAATAAAACCAAGCCCAGTGACATAACTATAACCCCATAAAACGGTTTCTTAAGTGTGTATATATCTATATATATCTATATATATCTATATATATATCTTTTCTTAAGAAATAGATTTTACCTTCTATAACATTAAAGAACTACTTACTTATATCCTGAGCCCATTTGATGGCAGTGCCAATGTCTGACATACAGCCTTCAGTTAAGTAAACAACTTCTTCCCCAATCTTCCAACCAATCAGTGGATACAGAACTTAATTATTTTCCATGAAACAAAACAAAACACTTAGGTAAGTTAAATGTTTGCATAAAAGCATATATAAGTACCCACTACAATAAACCCAGCTAAAAAAAAATGTTATTCAATTAATTTGCAGAATTCAAGCTAAAAAAACATTGCTGACAGAGGTTAAGTGTATTGTTTAACAATGTAGTGATGGGATTACAAGAGACTCAAACAACAGTTTATTAAGCCAAAGTTAACCTGAAAAAGATCACTATCAAAGCACAAAAAAGCCCCTCTAAGTTAAAGAGAGGAGTTACCTGCACTTTTTTTTCCATTATAAGAGACTGTCTATACTTAAAAATGTATCAATGTTTTCCTATTTGTTTTAAGTCCATCTAATTTTCCCCAACAGTTCCTAAACTGTCAGAATTGACTTCCCCCAATCATAAAATATAAAGGCTGGGCTTTCAGATTGGAAGCACAAACACTAAAACAGACATATACACCAAAAAAAGCAGCAAAGAACATAGATCTTATTCACAGAAGAGAATAAAAGTGATATACTTCTTTATTCCTTTTTCAGTATGCAACGCTTCCTCACACAGAAAGCAAAAACTAAATTAAAGTTTCACAATTTTCCCATCCTTGTCCCCAACAAAGGCAGCTACCAGTTAACCACGGCATTTTGCCAGTATTTCTGCCTAATATAAACAACAAAAGAAACACCCATACTCATTAAAAACACTTGGTGACATACTCTGTCTGTCACTACAGAAGATTAGCACTTCTATGGTTTACAGGATGGGATGTGCAGTTATGATTTCCACCAAATACTTTTGGCTTTGCAGTGACTCAAAAAAAATTTCAATGACTTTGACATTTTTTCCTCTTCTCACAGAAGAAAAGCAGAAACATGCAGGACAAACACTGTTAGTTTACTTGAAAAAACAGTACAGCATATTTCAAAGAGCAGTCTGCTCGAACGTGCTATTGCATTAGAGATAAACAGATGATAATGAGGATAAACCACAATATTTGTTCTCCCCTTTGCCCCTCCACTGATATGTGGAAAGCTTGAAAAAGAAAAGAGACCCAATACTTAAAACAGCCTGTGTGAACACAAAGACCTTCTTGTCTGATATCTGCGTTAGTAAGAACATACAACAAAAGTGTCGCAGAGTAATGCTTTTAACAGGAAAGCAAAAAGACTTTGTTATCTAGCTGAACAGAGGATGTTCTCCAGCACCGTAGCTGGACAAACGTTTCTTCAAGTCACTTGGTAAGAACCTAAGCATTCAGTGGCCCCTGCAATAAAAACTTAACTCAAGTACGGTAACTGTTGGAGTGAAGAAAGCACCCAGACCTCACAGGGCTCTGCTCACGACTCAGAGATCCTGGGTAGTTCAACAAAGGTAAATGAGCCCCAGTAACTACAGCACCAGAAAAGCTTCAGAAGGGTCTAGCAATTCTCTCTGCTTTCTCAAGGTGACTTTGTTGATATACACGTGTCTCTCACAGAATTCATCTTTCAGTCTTAAATACAGATGTAAACTTTAAAGATTGAACACATTACATTTCATGCCCAGGGCGCTGAGAAGACTCGGTACCTAACTTGTCCTACTAACCATATCAAATGACAGCCAAAGAACATGGGGAGAATAATTCTAACATAAATAACAGCCTAAAGCAGTAAAAGTTTGACAGTACTGCCTTAAAGATTTCAAGTTCCATCAGATCACAATAGCCAAATATTTTCTTAAAACAAAAAAACCCCAAACCGACAAATGAATAAACCTTACATGTTCTTGCTATTACATTTCCACAGACTACACAGATCTGATTTCCTCAGTAAAAGCACCATGATAATGACATCACTAATTTAGTAATTAGCCTAAAAAGCACCTGCATACATAGGGAATTCAATGTACAGCCTATTCAGTTCTGACATGTGTAATTGCCAAGGTCCTTCCAGAATTTAGCTGGTAAAAGTCTCTGTAGTGCCCTGCTGTCCTCCTCCCTTGCCTCACCTCTTCCATTTTAAACTGCAGGCTTCCTGAAATGACTGTTTAAAAGTATGACAGACAAAGAGACTGAGCAGGCAAATTTACTTCAGTATGGTCTGTTGCCTTCTTGGCCAATGACCATCTATGACAATTTAACAACTTAGACCACAAATGATGACAGCAACAAAGTTTTAAACACTAGAAACACACTGAGGAGCCCATTTCTAGTATTTAAAAAAGAAAATCAAACCCTAGTAATTGCTAGTCCCATATTATCTCACTGCAGGTACTTCAAACCATAAGGGCTCAAAAGGAGAAACTTACAGCAATCCACTGGAACATTTTGATGTGAGAAGCCAGAGGACAATCCCCTCCATTCCTGTACTGTATAATACTGCTATCAAGAGCAGGAGGAAAGAAAAATTAAAAAAAAAAGAGGGCTGCAGGTAGCAGACATAATTATTAGTGATGTTACTCAAATTCTCCTCTTGAAAAGCATGTTTCTGTGTAACCAAGATCTACATTTCTAATTAAAGACTTCCAGTCTTCTGTTCTGAAAACACTTTCAGGCTGTTTTTCTACGGCTAAAGACAGAAGGAAAAGCATAGCTCTGTTTTATCCCGTTTTGTACCCTCATCAACTGCTGTCAAGTAACATGAAATACTCTGCAACTAAAATTTCACTAGCTTACCTCCCCGAGATGCAAAGAGATGCTCTCCAGTATTCACATTCCAGAAACCACCTGTTCCCATCGTCAATTTAACATCTCCTGGGTGAAAGCAGCATTCTCCAAACATGGCTGACTGCTGGTCAGCTACCTGCCGTACCAACAGAGAGTTAGCTGCCAGCTACCAGCCTACAATGCTGCTGGATCTTAAAGTATCAGTGCAAACACTTCAGAGTTCTGAATATAAATATCACGCACAAAGGAACTGAGCAGTGAGAGAGGACACGTACACAATTTCTTAAATATTTGCAGGCCACTCCAGCAGTCAAATTTGTCACTAGAATCAAATTACACCTGGTTTGGACACAACATGAGCATCCGTAAAATACTGCTTGCAACACTGAAAAATGTGTTACGGAAACAAAAGAAGTATTTTATGTTTTAGTATTTGACAATGACAAATTGGGGCATTTGAAATCCCAGGGAGCAGAACAGAGTAGCTTGGCTTGAATTCCTCTTCCCTCAGATAGAAAGTTGAAGTTCTGAGGTCTCACCTTCCTTCTTCCCTGATACCCATCCTGTACCAGATTATCCCATGCTCAATTTTTCAACAGTGATGATGGTTATTAAATGTATTTACTTATGTTTGGTGGAACTAAGCTTACAGATAAATTCAGTCTACAATTCTTTAAAAATAGCAGGAAAAATTCATGTCAGCTAGAGAACATTTTTCCACTTAGCTCAATTCAGGCAGATTTTTCTGCAAGTCATTATTTTACAAAAATAACATATTTTTCTTATTCAAATCCTAACTACTGAGGCCAGAACACGTTATTCTCATTTTCCATGGAAAAAAGAAAGAAAGAAAGGTACCATAAGTGGATCTATTAACAAATACTCTTACTGAAGTCAGGCTCTAGAAATCCCTTTCTGTTCCTCTATCCACCTTTCCCCCTATGGTTATAAAGTGAGCTTTTGAAGAAAAATTCAACAACTAATTCTACTGTAGTTAAGTCACAGAGAAGGAATAGAGAACATTTACTAAACAAGCAAGTGCTAAAACTATATAAAGAGAATATAGATACAAATATATAGCTAAAAGTAAGAAAACATTTTCACTCACCACTGCCATTATTGGAATCGGTACCCCAAATATTTCAGAGTCAGCTGATCCAAAGTTGAAGCTTTAAACAAGTATTATGGAGAAACATCACAACACTAAATTGACCTTTTTGTTAAAACAAAAACTAAATATACAAGGCCTGTGTCTGCATCACAGATGAAAGGCAATGCTACTGATTTATTTTAAAGAAAGCATTAAAACTGTCATTTCAAGAAATACAGCATTTCAGATGTAGTGTTAAAAAAGTACATCTGCGTATAATTTTTTTGTGTGTATCTATGTATTACTCGGCCTGTGCAGGATATAAAGTATTTTACTAAAGGCAATTAATTTAACAGGTATCATATTCTTCTGAATGTGCCTTCATAATTACCTTGTATCTTTCACTGGAGGATAAATAGATGTTGGAATGGAAAGCAGATGACACAAAGTGGGGTTCCAACTCTTCTGAAATAACATGAAGTAAAAGTGTCAGCAGCTCTCTCAGAAGCACAATAAATATTGACAAGATTTTATTTTTTTTTGAACAGCACATACCGTAAAGGGTTCAAAAATGCCTGTAGCACTGGCATTTGAGTAATCTGTAGCATACACAGCACCTACCATAAAAACATAACAAAGATTTTAGATAATAAAATATTTAAGAGTCCCTCTAAACATACTTTTGCTTTAAACATCCCAGTGGCTCTCATGAAACAAACGAGAGATCGTTTATGATCGGCTCTCAGTGGCGAAGTCATAAAGATACAATTAAGCACACAAATATTCCTGTCACTTACTATAATATGCATATATTAATTACCTTGTTTTACCACCATGGAACTGATGGCTAGCAAAGAGCCAGAACTTTTTAGAACACGTACACCACTGACTACATCACTGTCTATCATAGTCTAACCCCAACTGCTCAGGCATTACCCCCTCAGGACAGAAACTTGTAATTCTTCCACATGTGTAACAATTCCTTGCCCTTTTGCTTTCAAAAGTACTTTTCTTCAATCAAGGCCAATTAGTTCCTGTAGTCCTCTTTAAATCTTAAATGCTCAAAAGGTTGATTACACTGAATAATTATTTCCTTTTCTGACTACACTTCCAGGCAGGCTCAAAGAACAATTAATTAAGAAGCCTGGTGGATTTTTTATAAACAATAAATATATTTTAATACTCATCAACTATAAAAAGCACAAATTTTTAAGTATTTGAATTCTAGGATTTATCAGTGACAGCCATGAACATCATTACTTAGATTCCAGTATGTTTCATTAAGACAAACTGTAACATTCACCTTTAGTCAATCTATACAGTAACCACGTGTCAACTGTTCCAAAGCAGCAGTTATTGGTTTTGGCAGCTTCTTCAGCCTGAGAACAAATATACATACAAAAAAAGTATTTACAACTGGGTACAACAGAGAGGAACCTATTTCCTGATTCCTTTTCTCATTTTTTTTGTAGTTAATGATAATGTCTGCAGAAAAAACAACTCTGATTGCCAGTACTACCTCTAAAAATCAAGAGTCGGCTATATAAGTAACATTATCCTACAGTTCATGTTCCATTCAGGGAATAAGCACAGTTTCTTAAAGTTCCTGCTAAGGAAAGAAAATCTACTGCAGTGACACCAGAAAGGAACTTTATAGTCACAATTATAACAGTGGCGAATAAAGAAAAAAATTGCACTTAAAAAAAATTACAGAAATAAGAAATAAATGTGTCCTAAAATATGTGCTTGAGAACAATGAAGACAGAGCCATTATATTCTAGTTTATGGTGTCTGTAAAGCATTCAAAGATCTTGGGATCTTTTTTCCCCCTTTAAAATGGAAAATTCAAGTTTCACCTAATTTCTAAATGATACTGTGTACAACTACAGAATTCAGAAAGGAACATACAAACTAATTCACTCAAAACATGACTGAATACATCATTTTCTGTAATTAAAAGCCATGAAATTTTGAGCTTCTTGGTTTGATAGTCACATATTTTAAGTATCAACTCCTGACAAAATGTGAGAGAACATTAATCTAAACCTGGAAACTCAGCAGCTGTGTAACTCTCAATTCTATAATCCTCCAAATTTAAACCTCACATTTTCAACAGGTCCAATCAAAACATGTCAGTAAAAAATTGCACTGGACTGTCTAAGTAGTTTTGTGACAGTAAGTTAGCAGATAAAACTCAAAAGACTTTGCTGTTTGTTACATGGATGATAACCATTTTCTTCAAAAATAATTTGAAAATTAACACAGAAAATAAGATTACTAAAGTTACAAATACAATAGGAAGAAACAAAAATGGTAAGGATTAGAGCAAAAAATACAGCAACAAGTCCATACATTATTCCACCACCACTTAATTTACGTGTATTTTCCACTTTACACTACAACAAAATGCAAAATAAACTGCAGTGTTTGACTGTTCAGTATGGTATTATTTTTGAAACTCTAAACACTGGAATAATACAGAGCAGAAAGATAAGAGCGTCAGTTGAAAATAAAATGCAATTGTCATGCAAAACTAGAGTGCAAACTAATTCAAACCAAAGCACAATTACTAACTGTGTAATTATAGGAAGTGAAATAAGATGATTTGATTATGTTACTTATGCATGAAGAAAACTTTTTACTGCTACACATTTTCAGAACAATAGGAAAGAGTTGTACAAATATGAGCAGATACTTAGGTAGCCAGACTTTAACATTAACACAGATAAAAGTCTTTCATTCTGGTTTTTCTCAGGAAAAGAACAAACGAGACAAAGCTGAAGAGGTTACAACCAAACTAAGTCACTACCCATTACCATGACTTAAGAAAACTCTTATTTTTCTCTTTCCGGCTTACCTCATGTATGTTTTTAAAAACCCATGATAACTTCATAGAAGTGTGCTGTGTTGAAAAAGTAAGAAAACTTGGTGCCAAGTAACGATCACTTCCAGTCAAGAAATGAAGCACTGTAAAAATAACATGGATTACCTGTTTCAAAAGAAAACAGTTACTTAATTTTTAATCTCTTCCTTTAAAGGTTTCTCATCAATTAACTTTGTCTTTAATCAATTATCTTTAAAGGACGACAACACAGATGAAAGCTGCTGACACGACTGTAGCAGTGTTAACATGCAACATTTTAATACAACAGAAACTAAAAAGCAACGAACTGTGTGCTAGACTTACAGATACCTTTTCCCATAATGATTTACCTTCAGGCTGTCAGTGCTGCATTTTGCTCTCAGTACTATCGCCCATGCTGATCTTGCTCAGTTGAACATTTTAGGCCACAGTGTGTCACACTAACATGTCAACAGGACACTTGCAGTATTTCATAACTGCCCTTACTTTTCACAAAAATGAAACAGCTCTAGCATGTCCAAGCAGTAGACAGCTTAGCAGAGTTTTACCTTCAGCAGAAGAGACTTATTCCAGGCATTCACAAGTTCAGCACTTCTTAAGTCTTGCCAACTTATGAAATTATGAAAAGGTTCCCCTGTCCTCCTGAAAAACAGTATTTGAACATTCCCATTTAAAAAACTACAGAACACACACTGCCCAGAAGTTCAACATTCATTGCTTCCAGTCAGGACACTTAACACTATGTCAATTCCTAAAATAAGTGCTTATCCTCCTGGTGGATTTGAGAAATCAGCAATAAGCACACAGACAGTGAGCATGAGGCGTCTCAGCAAAATTAAAAAATACTTATTCACCTCTTCCAAAGTACTAGGAACAAAATAAAAAGGACACACATGCTGAACTGCTGCAAGGTGTAGCTGTGCAAACACAAGAGAACATGAATGACATTTGTTGCTTTAGGTTGTGACTTGACTGATATCAACACTTTTACAGTCTGCTGTGCACACAAATGAATACAAATTCATTTTAAACAGCACACAGTATACGTACTTGTGCCAGGTAATGAAAGTTGCTCTCTGCGTTGAGATGCCAAGACCAGCAATTTGCCTCATGTGAAGTCCCGCAGCTAAAACACAAACCAAAAAACCCACACACTTGAAGAAACAAAGAAAGATACAAATTTTCCAATGTAACTATAAAATCTACAGAATACATATGAAATCAGTAATTTAAGAGAATACAAATCTCTACAGACTGGCCAACCAAGTGGCTAGATCAGTGAATTATCAGAGAACTCCAAGTCATACAACTGATCCCAAAGCAGGTCAATAAACCCACATATTTTACAAAAGCAGCTGTGGCACACTGATCCTTTCCACCTTCTGAAAGGCCTGGTGATACCTGACTTGAACGATTCCAAAGACAGGCAGCTTACATATGCCTATATAACCAATTAAAATGCACATTTCACATGGACAAATGTGAACAAAAGCAGAAACAGAAGGACTTTTACAAACTTCTGGAAAGAAATTTCATAAAGAAACAAAACTAGATGGATTCTGTAGGCAGCAAGATATTAATGTCAATGTCTCATGACTTCTGACATCACTTTGATAATGACGTCTCACTTTAAATATTATATTCCTCCAGTGATCTTTCAAAATTCATAAAGTATTCACATGGTATCACGTTTTAGCTCCACAAGCCCTGTAATCTGAAGTGCTCCTATGCCTTTTACTGCCAGATGGGCCACTTCTGCCCCTGGTACCACACCCTCTCTTGCATTGGCACAGGCACTCATGAAGCTCTTGCTAGCAAAAAAAACCACAACTCAAAACAACCCTGTAAAAAGGAGGGTGGGACTGCTGCTTTTGAGAGCTGTCCGGGCTTATACTCACTTACATTACACAACCACTTAAAAATGACTTGCCAACAGCGTGGCCACAAGAAAAACTTCCCCTTTTAAAACCATCTGAAAAATTTTGCTTCCTGATCCGCCTGACAAAATGGGAGTGGAGGAAGCTACTAAAGTCTTCAGGGGTTGAGGTGGCATTGCTATCCTTGTGACAGAACACTTGTGGCTGCGGAAGAACAACAGCCCAAAATAACCAGCTGCAGCTTACACCTGGTAATAGTTACTCTTCCTGTCCCCTAGGCTGCCTTCCAAAGGAAGGGATGAGAGCAGTTTTGCCTTAAGCCAGACTTGGAGGCAGAGCAACACTTAGAAACCAAACTGTAGGAGAGGCTGAACAGGAGGAACTTCAGGCGCTGAATGAAAGAGCGTAACGCACGCACACACACACACACACACACGGAGCCAGGAGCACTGTGAGAAAGCGAGCTGGGGGGCAGGTGACACGTGCATGGCGCAGAAGGGGATCCATGCTGGATCACAGAACGCTACAGCTGGTATAACTGGAAAGCTGTGGGAGCTGTAGAGATTAAGCGCACAATTAGAGAAGCATCCAGGAAAAAAAAGCGTTAGAAATTTGGCAGAAAAGGCAGTTGTGCGTGTTTAGTGCATGGAGTACTAGGAAATTTTAAGCTAAATAACAAATAGGAAAGAACAATAATACAGAAATCCAGTGCTAAGAACTGTCTGTAGTTTGAATGGGAAATACGGGAATATTGGGTAGTGGTCAAGTGAGCAATCATTCTCTCATACGCTCACATCCACACACACAAACCAGCAACAGAATAGTGGGGAATGAGAAGGGGAAACAAGCCTGCTCTCTGTACACAAAGGCATCTGGAGGAAGGCAGACAGACACTGGGGAGGGATACATACACAAAACGCTGGAGCAACACAGTGCTGTCACTGACACGTAAATCAAGCATGCAGATCGCTTCTGGTTCTAATTCAGTCCTAATCTAGACCCACTGTAACAAAAAAAAGTAACAGAAGCGTCCTACATAGGCGTTAAAGCATGTTGTAGACCCGTACTTACGCAATGACTTTTCAGTACTTTAAAAAAATAAGTAATAAGAACTTTATTACCTAATTAGCTAACTGTTGTGGTTTAACCCAGCAAAACCAGGACACTAACTTTACTAATTTTGATGAATAATTAACTTCTCAAACTTTGTAAGCCATTACCTTGTACAGCCTCTTTTATTACACCAACAAACTGACTCCACAGCACCTCAGGATCTAATTCAACCCAGCCAGGACGAGGATAAAGCGATACCACCTGTTCACAAAAGACACACAGCATTGTTACGATCCGAGCTCACAGACACCCGCATTTTGGGGAAAGTTTGTGCAAATATACTTGCTTTTACTATTTCTTGTTATTAATTTTCTGAATCTACCGCAAGAAGAGAAACAACAGTATCTGTCACCTTTAAAACATAGCTGAACGTGCATGTGTGATCTCTAGAAGACTTCCCCAGTTAAGAGGGAATAAAGAAGGCCAAACGCCCAGGAACTGTAAACCCCTTTGGGGGCTTCAAATTGGAAATCAGGTTTCCTGGAGTCTTTTGGCTCCACTGCTGAACTGGGACACCAGTGCCCCCCACCAGCTCACTAGCAGAGCAGCAGAGCAGGCCAGGGAGCACCCCCAAGACGGGCTTCTGACAAGAGGGAAGGTGAGGTCCACTTAGAACATCCCCTTCCATCTCTGAAAATCCAACTTTCACTTAAAATCCTTACACCGCTCCTTGCTGCAATCTTTTCACTGCAATAGCTAATTAAAAAAGTTATTTCTGGAGACCATCGTTGATCCCCAAACCTCAAGCTGTGTAAACAAAATCAGCCTGAAATTCACCTTGCAAAGCCAACACTTGAATACGCATCGCTGTTACGTAACGGGACGGGGTCAGTACAAGTTGTACTGGAGTCCCAGCTACGCCCCACCGACAAAAGCTGCTTTGTCTGAAGGCGGATTAGCCGACAAGCGACTACAGCGAAGATAAGAGACGGTGGGCGGGAGCAAAGGCTGAACGGTACCGGGGTAGCGCAGCGGGGGTACCCCGCGGGGCCCCACCGCCCCGGCTCAGAGGATGCCCGCGCACTGGGGAAGGCCAAGTCAGGTGAGCGCCCGTGAACGCTCCCCGCGCTCGACCCC
>NW_010156981.1:0-229 GCF_000695765.1 Mesitornis unicolor
TCCCCCCATTTCCCCCCTATTTCCCCCCATTTCCCTCATTTCTCCCCATTTTTCCCCCATTTTCCCCTCATTTTCCCCATTTTTCCTCTTTTCTCCCTTTTTACCCATTTTTTACCTTTCTCTTTTCACTCTCCTTTCTTCCCGCCTTTTTCTTCCCGCCTTTTTCTCCCCATTTTTTACCTGGTTTCTCCCCATTTTTTCTCCATTTCTCCCCATTTTAACCTGTTTT
>NW_010156982.1:0-1005 GCF_000695765.1 Mesitornis unicolor
CTCCCCACCAGCACCGTGCAGTCGCACAGGAAACCCTGCGCCCGTTGCTCCCGCAGGCCCCGCAGCAGCTGCCGGCTGTGCTCGGGGAACTCCATGGTGGGGTGGTGCCGGCCTGGGGGGAGCACAAGGAGGGGGAATCAACCGGGGGCTGGGCGCTCATGGGGCCACCGGGACCAGCGGGGTCCAATTCAGCCCCGTTCAGCCCAACTCAGCCCCATCCAGGTCTAATTTGGCTCCATTCAGACCCAATTTGGCCCCATTCAGGCCCAATTTGGCCCCATTCAGCCCCATCCAGCCCCAATTTGGCTCCATTCAAGCCCAATTTGGCTCCATTCAGACCCAATTTGGCCCCATTCAGGCCCAATTCAGCCCCGTCCAGGCCCAGTTTGGCTCCATTCAGACCCAATTTGGCTCCATTCAGCCCAACTCGGCCCCATTCAGCCCCGTCCAGGCCCAATTTGGCTCCAGGCCCAATTTGGCCCCATTCAGGCCCAATTTGGCTCCATTCAAGCCCAAATTGGCTCCATTCAGACCCAATTTGGCCCCATTCGGCCCCATTCAGGCCCAATTTGGCTCCATTCAGGCCCACTCAGCCCTGTCCAGGCCCAATTTGGCTCCATTCAAGCCCAATTTGGCCCCATTCAGCCCTGTCGAGGCCCAATTTGGCCCCATTCAGACCAACTCAGCCCCATTCAAGCCCAATTCGGTCCCATTCAGACCAACTCAGCCCCATTCAAGCCCAATTCGGCCCCATTCAGACCAACTCAGCCCCATTCAGGCTCAATTTGGCCCCATTCAGCCCCATCCAGGCCCAATTCAGCCTTGTCCAGGTCTAATTTGGCCCCATACAGCCCCGTTCAGGCCCAATTTGGCCCCATTGTGCCCCACTCAGCCCCATTCTGCTCCGTTCAGGCCCCAGTCGGGCCCCATTCAGCCCCATTCAGCCCAGCTCAGCCCCTCTAAGCCCCGTTCTGCCCTATTCAGCCCCAGTCTGGCCCATTCTGC
>NW_010156983.1:0-330 GCF_000695765.1 Mesitornis unicolor
GGCATTACCTCACTCCTCACAAGGGTAATCAGTAGGTTCCAGAGTGAACAGCCTGGGGGAACTGGGGTTAGGGGGAAGATATTCTGGGAAGGAGCCTGGCATCAGTTCCCTATAGGTAATCAGTAGGTTCCAGGGTGAACAGCCCAATGGAGAGAGGGGCTTGAGGGGGGGCACGGGTGCTGGTAGGAACACCCCACTACTGTAATCAGTAGGTTCCAGGGTAAACAGCCCAAAACAGCGCTGAGAGGTGGTCAGAGGGGCTGGCATCAGCTCACCTGCACCGCTGTCATCAGTAGGTTCCAGAGTGAACGGCTCAAAACTGGGGTTAGG
>NW_010156984.1:0-13632 GCF_000695765.1 Mesitornis unicolor
CCTCCGGCGGGCGGAAGTCCTGCGCGTAGCCCTGCCCTGGCCTCCGTTCGGCCTGTGAGGGAAAGCGCTGCCTCGGGGGCAGAGCCTCCGCGGGGCCCGCAGAGCCTCCTAACGCCCCTGGAAAGGCCTGGCCCTCTGGCGAAGGTGGGTGCAGAGCTGCGTGCTTGAGCAGGGAGATAGTTGGATGGTGCATCCCAGTGTCCTGTGTCTCTCTCTGTATACTGATCCTTTAGTAAGAAAAGAGCACCCGCCGGTAGTAGTCTTCTGCTGTATTACTTGTTTTCATTGCTGCAAATAGCATTGTGCTTTTTACTGCTCTTTATTCACTTTTTCCTCAACAACACACTTGGTCTCCCAGTTTATTCTTCCTGGTGCTTCTCCAGCTTTGACTTATCTTACTTGCACAATTTTTCTAGTCTTTGCTGTTGCCTGTTTAGTAGGGTTTTTCACGTAAGTAAAGCTTGTAGCAGATAAAGTGCAAGTGTATAAGTTTAATTTTTCAGTACTGTTTTGAAAGTGATACTAAAAAGTTGAGGCTTGAATTAGCCAAATATTCATCATTGTTGCCTTTTTTGTCTCGCTGTACATGATCATCCTCTCCATTTCAAGTCTGGCTTTGGCTGGATGTTGCCAAATGTGTGGATCAGCAAGTGCCTCTTCTGTTATTCTCTGTAGGTTTTCTTACAGGCACTTCAGTGACGCTTTTACTTTACAAATCATTGCAAGACCCGAGTGAATGTTTCGCTAGTATTACATCAGTATTTGACTGATATCTCTGAAACGTCCTAAACTGTATGAAAAGGCAAAATAGAATGTTATCTTCCTTCATATTTTACAAAAATATTTTTTCCACTATTTTAAGTTTTCCATATTACATGTGTAGAAACTAATAATATATTGAACTGTTTTTAATAAAATCCACACTTTTGGGGAGGGAAGAAATTAACAGGAGTATTTCTCTTTAGTAATTAATGTATGATAAATCAGCTGGATGTGCAAGCAGCTAAGACTTATGTCAGCAAATTGTCTCACTCAAAGCAGTGTATTTATCGGATGTCTTTAAGTTTAATTGAAATTTAACTGCCCAGCTTTTCATGGAGTTGTGTGTCCTCAATGGGTCAACAGTTGTTTGTGCTGTCTTTGCAGTGACTAATTAGAAATTGTATTTTCAGTATTGCAGAAAAAGAAAACATGGCAGCTGTTGCTGCTAGAAAGAAAGAAGTCACTAAAGACCTGGATCATTGCGATATCCCATACTATGTTTCTGAATTTGTGGAAAGAGAAGTTGGAAATGACTATGCTTCTCTGAGGAAGCTCGACAACCTAATTGATAAGCTATCTGAAAATAAGAAGCAGTTAGAAGAACAGGTAAGCATATTTCCTTTTTTCCTCTCTCTTTCTGAATATGCTATATGACTGATTAAGTGTATTTAACTAAATTAAAACAATGCATTAATATCTCAATGGTAATGCTCTACATAGTGCAGTGTTTATGTCAGACTTACTATTTCTCTGTGAATGTAGGTACTTACAGTTTCATCGGAAGTCCCTAAAAGAATTCAAAATGCCTTAAAGAATGCAGAAGATTCTAAAAAGTCTCTGAGCCGGCTCCTAGAGGAAGAAACCCTTTTATCTGATTCAATCAACAGCCACTTACTGAAAGCTCAGCCATGGATGGAGGATCTCGATGTACTGATTAGCCAGGTAGAAGAGATTGAACGACACCTGTCCTATCTGAAATGGATTTCACAAATAGAAGAGTTAAGGTAAAATTTGAGTACCGCATATATGTTCTGAGACTGGTGACCTAGTTTGTCCCATTATTAAAATGGTTTTGATTTGGGAAAGATATATCTTCATTTTTCAATGTACAAATGATTCTTTTCTGTTATCTTTAATCAGTTTTTGGCCTTGACTTTCCTTGTATTTTGTAGTGATAGCATTCAGCAATATCTGATGACCAACAATGTTCCAGAGGCAGCCAGTACTCTGGCATTCATGGCAGAACTGGATATTAAACTTCAGGACTCATCTTGCTCTCATCTTCTTGCTTTTGTGAGATCCACTGTTCAATTCTGGCATAAAATCCTTAAGGACAAGTTGTCGAGGTAAGTGATGTACCGTCACCCTCTCGTCTTTGCATTGCACTGTGAGTTCATCTTGAAGTGCTTGTTTTGCCTTGCAGTGACTTTGAAGAGGTGCTAACCCAGCTCCGCTGGCCATTTGTGGGGCCACCACAGTCTCAGGCATTTGGCCTTGCTGCACCAGCCAGTGCTCCTGATGTATACAACAATTTGGAGATGTTGTTTTGTCAGCTTCTGAAGTTGCAAACCTCGTATCCTTCTGAATAGTTGTTGTGTATTTTAATAAGAATAATAAACATCAAGAGATGCACATTCTCAAGGAGAATTATTTAAATTTTTGCTCTCTCTAAAGATAGAAGATAATTTGAATTTATGCTACTTTGTATTAACTTTATAATGTATTTTTTTCTGTTGTTTAGAAAATGCCAGGTGCAAAGTTGTCTTTTTTAGCAGTAACAACATTGTAACTCCAAGTCATGAGATCTAGTGAGCTCATGGTAGCTGACATTTCAGGTTTCACCGGGATCAGGCCTTACACGTTTCAGCAAGATTAACAGTGTTAAAAGTGGTTTTGTGTATTTTATTTTACACAGTTAATGCTTTTCCTTTCACAGCCTTATTCGAAATTAGCCTTAATCACTTTATTATGTTCCATCCCAGAAAGAAAAGAGAGAAAGGTAAAGATACATGTCTTGAACTTTGCAAAAGGGAGACTATGAAAGAATTTTCATTGTCCAGTGTAGTAGTCTGCCTTTGAGGTTTATGAGAAGACACTGCTGCACATCCTGTTCCTTTTTTTTTCTTGTGTGAATTAAATCCCAGTTAAAGCTAACCAAGAATTGTTTCCTGAAGTGGATATTACTGTGTTTTCTGTTGTTTTTTTTTCTTGTTGATCAAGGAGTGGGAAGCTAGAAAGCCATTCTGCGCAACCCTGAGTCGGTAACAATTTTGGCCTGGCAGACTGGATGATCACTTAAATCAGTTACGTGAAAATGGGAAATAATGTATTGCATTTATTAACCTCATGAGTCCTTTATTCTCCTTTAACAAATAAGAAAAAGCATGTCTCTTGGACAGTCCTTGTGTTTGGTACTGATCATGGTGGTTTTCTGTGATACTATTTTTTTTTAAAGTGAATTTCCTAAACCATGTTGACTTAAGTGACTTGTATTGTCATTGAATAAATAATCCTTAGCAGCCTGAGGTGTATTAAATTACAATTATATAAACTGAAATGTTTTGAGTATACTTCATATTTGAGGAATAGTACTGATTGCATAATACTTCCTTCAGCCAATGAGGCAGAACTAAGAAATGTTAATTTTCATGAACTCATTCTGTTGAAATGATGATGTCGGGAGAATTCAACACTTAAATTTGTCCTTAGCTGTCAAACTTAGAGATGAACTCTTAACCAAACCTAAACAGTTGCCAGAAAAGTACTCTTTACCCCCATCACCACCCATTATCCTTCCGATACAGATCATGCTGAATCCTCTTCAGAAAAGATTCAAGTATCATTTCACTGGAAATAAACAAACCAATGTTTTAAGCAAGGTATGGGAGAAAGCAGTATGATTTTTTTGTTTGTTTGTTTTGTTTTGTTTTAGCAAGAGGTAGATTGCTGCATTTAAATTGTGTAGCTTTAGCACTTTCCTTTTTGAAATTAGGATTCTTCAAAGCTGCAGTTCTTGTGCATACCTAAGTGTGGACTGACATCAAGACAGCACTTGGACACCTTTCAGAGGCACATGCATTTTCTCTGGGTCTGGAGATACTTATCCCTTATCCAAATCCCTTAGAAAGCATTACTGCAACCTTAGACTGACTCCTATGGTTTCAGAAGCTTCGATTAATTTCTTCTGCTTGCAAGTGGTTTTGGATGGTTCTTTGTTGCTTGAGCTCAAAGGCTGTCCAAAGCTGTGACTTTGATTTTTGGCATTGTCACGTAACTGAGAATGTTGGATTCTGCTGTTAGTATAGAAATGATTCTGAAGGCACTGTTACATAATTAGTTTTCTGGATTAAATTTTGTAGTTTACATGTAGCAAGATGTCCAGTTTACCAGTTGGACACTGACTCACTTCTTCACATCTTCAGAGTCTGGATTTTTATCCAAGAAATTGGAACAGGTTTCAATGCGTTAATGCTGTTGTAATGTATGTGCAGCAGTTTCAGAGCTGCTTTGTAATAGTTTAATTGTGCAAGTCTGTGTGCTCGTGTTGACAGTCTTGAGTAAATGAAAATATATTTGCAGTCTTGATAGTTGCTACTACAGCGCTTTTAAAAATAAAGTTATGTATATTAATGGGGAGGAGGTATTTTAGACATTAATGGAATTATTTCATAAGTAAATGGGAAAAGTATGTTCAAGAGATGAAATTTGTGAACAACGGTAGGTGAGCTGTTTTGCTTAAAAAAACTTGTGAAGTTTGCAGATAATCTAGTGTCAGATCAGAAAGGATATTCCAACAGGGTCTCGCTCAGATTTGGGTGGGTTGGTTGGTAGGTTTTGGTTTTGGTTTGTTGTTTTGTTTGTTTTGAGTTGGGTTGTTGGGCTTGGTTGTTTGGAGTTCTTTTAATAATTTTGATAATGCAATAAAGAAAACGTCCATGTAAGATATTTAAAAGACATCAACCTGGAAGAGATTACCAGTATTTCAGAGGACAGGCAGAGTTCACAATCATCTTGGCAAGTTGGGGAGGGAGTGTCGGGGAAGAAAAGGAAAAAAAAAAGAGATGAAATTCTATAGACAAGTGAAAATTAATACAGAAATGAGAAACAGACACACAAAATGTGAGGAACATGAGTGCGGTTCAACAGGAGGTTTTTTGGCTGTTGGGAGTGAGGAGGAAAGGAGTTGCTTCTGCTTATATTAACACTGAAAGAAGCTTTCATCAAACCTATAACCCATATTTTTAGCTGTGGGAGCTGTAAAAGCTTAAAGCTGTTACAAAGCAAAATGAGAAGGCGATAGATTCCCCATTTGCAATGTGGGCTGAGGTTGCGTACAATGACAGTAAGAACGGAGCTACTGGGAAGAATTTTCTCGGGAGTGCGTACTTTTTGCTGTACCAAGAAATAAAGACCACACAGAGCAGGAGGCAGTATGCAAAGCAAAAAAAGAGGACCTCGTGAGTGAGAAAGCAGTAGAGAAGGGGGAGAAAAAATGGAGTTTTGCTTGACAAGAAACAAAATAATTGGTGCTTTTAAGTCAGTTCAGATTCAGAAATACTTCTCTGATACAGCTTTTATAAAAGCGAAGCTAAGTAAAACACAGTGGAAGACTTGTGTGATGTGAGATCAAGAGAAGGCCGGGAAAGAGACTGATATTTTTAAGAATTTGTCATAAAATATTAGTAGCACTTAAATGTTGTTTGGATGAATTTAATATTTTACTTTCTTTTTATATAAGCCTGAGTGGTATCTAACACAAGTACTTATGTGGATTGGAAATCATGCAAAGTTCCTTGATGACAAGATCCAGCCAATACTGGACAAGGCAGGATCTTCAGTGAATGCTGGGGTAAGCACTTTAAGGGTTTTATATATCTGAATATGTAAGTTAACTTCGGATAGGTGTTTGAGCCCACTTCCACTGGTTTCACTAAATACGTGGTGAGACTTAAGTCAGTCTAGGAGCAGTTTATGTACATGTTTGCACTTCTTAATACTTCTTATCTCTGACATTTTATTCCCTTTTTTCTTTTGAAAGCTTGAATTCTCTCGTGCTCTAGTAATGCTGATTTTGGAGAAGCTGGCTGCTGATATTCCATGCCTGTTGTATGATGATACACTCTTTTGTCACCTTGTGGATGAGGTACTTCTGTTTGAGAGAGAGTTATACAGCGTTCATGGTTATCTCAGCAGCTTTCCCAGTTGCATGCATATTCTGTCAGAAGAATCCTGCTTCCAAAGGTGGCTAACAGTGGAAAAAAAATGTAAGACTTCAAGTGGATTTTGTTTGCCTTTATATTGCACAGTCGGAAAGAAGATGTGTATACTTACACAAGTAGTCTTCTCATATAGGATCATCATGATTGTTTTGACTAAAACTTGGTTAGGCTCTAATAGTGCTGCTGTAGTTTGTAGGACTCTTGCCCATAAGCTGTATGGAATGCAGTAAGCTTACTTTTAGACAAATGTTATACTTGTATGTGTAACAGACAAGGATGAACTTGAAGTTGAAATAGGGGAAGGGTTTTAACTTTTAAAAATTGAAGAGGAGATATATTGGAAAGGAGCAAACCAACTATTACAAAATCAAACCCAAACCCCAATCAACTCTGACGTAGTTAACAGCATTGCAAGTGCAGATATATTGAAGCTGGTTTTGTATGAAGCCAGTCATCAGTAGTTTTTATAACCTGAAAATGTAAGATTAAGCTTACTAGAGATAAGATTTTTAAAGATATATTTTAGAGGGGGGTTGTTAGAATTTTTTTATATTTAAAAACTCAAACAGTTTACAGGTTTTGTGCATCTCAGTTGCTCTTCAGAAAATGGACTCTATGCTTTCATCAGAGGCTGCGTGGGTATCACAATACAAAGATATCACTGATGTAGATGAAATGAAAGTCCCAGACTGCGCTGAAACTTTTATGACCCTGTTGTTAGTTATAACAGGTAATTATGAGGCATTGCTCTTATTTGTAATGAATAGTAAAAAAACTTCAGCTAACAGATTTCTTTATTAAATATCCATTGTCAGCAGTAGTCACCAAATTATTTTGCAAAGTTGTGATGTTTGCAGTTTAATAGAAGCTTTCCTGTTTTGTATTTTGGACACTAACTCAAGCATGAAAAATCTTGAGCTAGTGACATGTTTACAAAACAATAATTTAAAAACACATTTGATGTTTAGCTTATTAAAATTCATACTTGAGAGAATATAATTTGTTACAATGCAGTAATAAAAAGTCCTACTATTCCTTTTGACTTTGTGACAATTTGGAAGGTATTAAGTAACATCTGCTTTCTTGGAACAGAACATGAGAGCAAGTAAGTTTTCAGGAGACTCTAAACTGTGTATTCACAGTGGCTTTATCTTACTGTATGTGAGCACGCTTTGGAGGCCACACTGGATGATGTGGTATAATCACATATTGCTTAAAGTATTGAATACAAAATGCGAGTGGAATCGGGAGGGGAAAGAATGTAGTTTCTTTACATGTTTAGCTTTTGCATTGAATATTTTCCCTGAAATCATTAAAATGTCAGCTGTTTTAAATACTCTATGATGTTATCACAGACTTAATGCTGTGCAGTAAGGTGACTGTAATGTTTCTTTTTGAAAATATTTTATTCGGTGTTGGAAAACCTGAAAACATTTTATGCATGTTTTTCCAGACAGGTATAAAAATCTTCCAGCAGCTTCCAGAAAACTGCAGTTCCTGGGCCTACAGAAAGAATTAGTTGATGATTTCAGGATACGATTAACTCAAGTAATGAAGGAGGAGACTAGAGCTTCCTTAGGCTTCCGATACTGTGCAATCCTTAATGCTGTTAACTATATAGCAACAGTGCTGGCAGACTGGGCTGACAATGTAGTAAGTAATTATTTTACTTAAAAAATAATAATTTAAAAATGGGCTTTGGATGTTTGTTTTATAACAGACTTCTTTATTTTCAACACTGTTGAAAAAAGTGTTGAAAAAATAGATATATAAATTCAGTTTTAATAAAAGATATATAAATAAGGATAAATTATTGTTTGAGCTCTAAGCTGTATTAATTATAAGCTTTTTAGGGAAATGCAGAGAGAGCCTGGGGAGTTGAATAATCTGAACAGATAAACAAGTAGTCTCCTTTACATGCTTTGTATTGTAAAAAAACAGAGCTGATTCTGGAGATTGCTGAGCCAGTATGATCAGCACCCATGTTGAAGTGCATGCAGTAGCCTGTGCATGAGACGTGAACTGCTCCCATGGGAGGTTAGCTCTAATGGGTTCAGCGTAGGTTTAGGTACTGCTCAAAAAAGGTACTCTATGATTAACTGAGAATTGGGAATTACTTATTTTGCTATATAATAGCCTGGTGGCAGCATGGCTGTTCTGTACCATTTCAGCTTTTCTATGGTTATTGGTACAAAAGGTCAAAAAAAAAAGTTACATGAAAGTGTGCAGAAATAGGTATTGTGTGTGAGATCAGCAACCTCCAAATTCCTTTTGTCTTCACAGGAGACTGTCTCTAGCAGAGGAAATCATGACTTGATAGGAGAGCAGCGTTCGTGTTGTATGGCTCTGTCTACCTAAGTGTCTTGATCTGCTTGAAAGCAAAACCAGCAAATTGTTACACTGTCACGTTAAACTCGATCTATTTTCTTGCTGTTGTCAGTGCAGCAAATTTGTGATTTAATGAATGGTTATTTCTAAAACAAGTTACAATTAAAGATTCTAGTTTACTTTTGCAAACATTAAAAAGGTTGAAATCAGGGTTTTTTTAAGCATTCTGCTGTCAATCTTACATCTTCTTAATATTTCTCTAGATCTGTTCCCATTACCTATCTGCTGTTGTATCTGAAAGCCATATTCATTCCATCACTAGAATTAAACCACTATGTTTTGTTTTCCACTAAATCAGGACCATGGGAAAAGATAAGAAAGTGTTCTTAAGATCTTAAAATTTTAAGTTTATAAATGCGTCAGGAGCATGTTTTCTAGAATGGTACCTATTAAACTACCAATGAAAAATACATATGGTAAGATTATTTTTTGTAGTATTAATTTCTGAGTTGTTTGGGTTTTTTTTCCTCTAGTTCTTCTTGCAGCTACAGCAGGCTGAACTGGAGGTCCGTGCAGAAAGTAATGCTGTCAGTAAACTACAGCTGGGGCAGCTGGCTTCGATGGAGAGTTCGGTCTTTGATGAAATGATCAACCTCCTGGAACGCCTGAAACACGACATGCTGACTCGCCAAGTAGATCATGTCTTCAGAGAGGTCAAAGATGCTGCAAAGCTGTACAAAAAAGAGAGGTGATTCTGGCTGTTTACTCTCCTCTCACATAACAATGTTATTTCCTGTTAAAAATATTGAGGTAAATAAAGGCAGGAATAGCTAATAGGCAGAATTATATTCCTGGATAGGAATGGCGCAGGGTAGTAAGTTTAGGAAAATTCTCTTGACATTCAAGACTGTTTTAATGCTATCACCCACAATCCTGCGTGCCTCCCACTCATGGAACTCGCCCTCCATGGCACCCCACCCACAACACACAACTACAAAAGGGGGCGCCCCGCCAAAACAAAAAGCCTACAGCACCCGGTATTCCCAGGCGGTCTCCCATCCAAGTACTAACTGGGGCGACCCTGCTTAGCCTATGCTTTCTAAAGTAGTTCCACAGTTAGTGGGCGTGTTGTCTCAAAAGCCCTAGGAAGATTTCTGGATCACTCTAGTCTGGACAAGAATTATTTTCTTCAGAGTAGTAATAAGGAGTTAATGCGAAATGGCCTGCAATGGCTGTTCTGTCTTCACAGGCTCTTAGGGCTTCTTGAGTTCTGAGTAGAATTTCTGAAGTACTTCATAAAAGGAAAACAGTTCCATGATTTTCTAGATCAGATGGGGTTTCTTTGGGACTTCAGAGATTTATAACTAATATTAAATAAAATTAATAAAATACATTAAATATTAAATGTAAATATAGCATTAGACTGTGATTACTTTTAGATTTGAAATGGGAAAGGAGAACTCTCTCTGAACCTTTGTAAATGGGTACAATTTTTTTTTAGGATAATTTTAACTTCAGTTGTAATGTGAATAATCATAATAACTTCAGTGTGATTTCTTTCAGGTGGTTATCTTTACCATCTCAAGCAGAGCAAGCGGTAATGTCATTATCGAGCACAGCTTGCCCAATGTTGTTGACCCTACGAGATCGCTTGCTACAACTAGAACAGCAGCTCTGTTACTCACTGTTCAAAATCTTCTGGCAAATGCTTGCAGAGAAAGTGGATGTGTACATATATCAGGAAGTAGGTATCAGCAAAACGTGGCCTGTGCAGCACAGCGTATGTGTAAGTGACTGGCCTAAACAGTAGCTGCACCTCTTTGTGTTCCAGATAATTATGGCAAATCACTTCAACGAAGGAGGAGCAGCACAGCTCCAGTTTGACATGAGTAGAAATCTGTTCCCTTTGTTTTCACACTACTGCAAGAGGCCAGAAAACTACTTCAAACAGTAAGTAGGCAAACTTCTGATCACTCAGAATTTCAGAATTCAGTGTCCAGATGAATATGTGTATTTTACGTATCACAGAGACTTTTTCACAGTTAGTTTTGATCCACACTTAAAATAGGTGAATCTTTTATGTTTCCAATGTTTACTACAGGTTTTGATTCTGCAGCATGCACTCAGACAGCAACAGACTGTGTTCTGGAGCATGTTGTGCAGTCAGGATGTCTAAATAAATTAACTTACGGAAGGAATATAAGTAAAACAGGCTTCTGAAACTGGGGCCAAAGAAATTACTCAAAGATACAGTTACAACACAAAAACTTTATTATTAGAAGAAAGACTACTTTAAACTACATCCTCTCTCAGAATTGCCTTGAACAGCAGCCTAGTTGCTTTCATTGACGAGAAGGAGCTCCCTTCTCTGTGGTTGGTTTTTTGCAAATAGCCCACAGACTTCTAAAGAGTCCAGCACTAAACTCCTGTGCTAACGGGTGCAGAAAACTTACTTAATATTTTTAAATCAAAATGGAGCATGGCATTCGCTCTTGAACACTTGAAGAAAAAGGTTATATATTGACATCTTTTAATTGGAATATTCATATAGCATGTTCAGGTTTAAGGGCTTTTTTAGCACATCACCTTTGTAAAGGTAATTGGCACATACATGTTAATCCCAGCATAAGAGGACACAGCTGCACGAAGAAACCATAAAAATAATGCATAATGGGTACACAGCTGTCTGTCTTGTTTAGACTAGAATAAATGTGACAAAGATAAGGTACCTGGTTGCTCCTTGATTATTTTAATTAGGGAAAGTGTTTAGGTTCTAGCAACTGTTAAAATTTAGCTTTTATAATATACTTAATTAGCAGTTTCTAATTATCTTAGGGGAAAACGTAGTTAAGGAAAGCTAGACAGATTAAGTGGTAAGTGCTTCTCGTATGAATCCATATAACTTTTCCCTGTAGCATTAAAGAAGCCTGCATTATCCTGAACCTGAATCTTGGCTCTGCCTTGCTTCTGAAGGATGTACTACAGTCAGCTTCAGAAAATGAACCATTAAAGCCAAACCAGCCATCTGCAACAGCAGCACTAAATGAACTTGGTGTTTACAAATTAGCTCAGAAGGATGTTGAGATTCTTCTCAATTTGAGAGCTAGTTGGCCAAGCCCAGGAAAATAAAGACTTCTTCAGGAATGGTGAATAACTTTGTCTAGATTACTTATTTCAAACAAAACCAAAATAAATATGTTGTAATATACTTGGGTGGTTTTTTCAATTACTGTATGCAGAACAAGTGGTTAATCTAATCTTATGCCTTATTCTATACAGTTGGCTATATATCTATATCTATATATAAATATATGTATGTATGTACAGTCGACTATTCTATACCTGACTTGGTTTCAAACTACACAGATTTTGTTTTCCATAGCCACCTTGCCATTGCATTTAGAAGTTTAAACTGTCTTCATCTCTAATGCGTCTGTCTGCCTGGTCAGTGATGTGTATGCTGACATCATTCTAACCGATACAGAGTAAATACACCTGTGTACAATATCAGTGACTCTTTGTGCACAGTTCCACTTTCACTTTAACACAGATGTTTTACATCTCTAAATCCCAGGTAATGGATGTTCTGTATTAAAATGTGTATAGCAGGACACAGAAGGAAGGAATGAAGGAATATGTCATTTGGTTTTCTTTATGCATACTAATTCAGTTTTTTTTCTTTGCTGTACTGGAATGTCTTTTTTTTTTCATTTCTCCTAAAAAATTGCATAAATACTGTGTTAGAATTTTGAAACTGGGGCTTTACTTGCAGGTGCTGCCTTTCTTTAACTGTGAATATTTGTCATAACTTGCTGAAGTTGGTCCTTCCTTTTAAAAAAAAAAAAAGGAACACAGAAAAACCCAAAACACAACTTAAGAGCCATTAACGTTACTTTTTTATTCAGTGGTAATTATCCAACAACTAACAACTCCTTCCTGTAAACTACCAACTGAAGGAGGAAACTCCAAAACAATTTTGGTTGGACAAAAAAGAGCTCTACTGTGTAATTATGCTAAGAAAAGCAATTCTCAAAAGATACCCCTCCAGAGCCAGTTATTGTCCTTTGTCCTTTTCAGTGAACTGCTCAAATGGGACTAAGGGGGAATGAGAAAAAAACAACTGAGCACAGCTGAAAAACCGTAATAATTGTGCAGGATGCTAATTTTTAATATATACAGCAGATCACTGCTCAAACTACTACACAGCCCAGCTCTCCAGCATCCTTTTCTTCCTAAAACACAAAAAAAATAATTCTAGTTAGATAACAAAGAAGAAATTTGTTCCAGTTACATTTCAGTGATTGCAGCAGGTACCAGAAAGCTGCCCCTAGAACCATGCCTTGAGCACAAGAAATTGCCACAACAATTGTTTCATCTACAGCTGTGTTACTGCCTAGGGCAATGACGGCAACGCTGCTTTGCTGTTTCACATTTCTAGATCGGTACTGGAACCCCTGGGCTACCTGGTGAGTGGCTGCCTGATCCAAGGGGTAGGTAATGAGAGAGGTCTGCTTTGAGAGGAGGAAAATGCCGTGTTTGGTTCAGGCAGTAACTGATCTTTTTAAATCTTGCAGTGCAAAGTAAAGGGGTTAGGCTTAAAGCAGCAAAGCCTTTTAATTATATGGTTTTGTAAATAAAAAATAAATTTCACTAAAATAGCTCCCGTGCAAACCCCTTTCAATTAAACTTACACTTCTTCTTTGAACATGCTCAGTGTGATGTTCTCACCATCTCCAATCTGCAGATCTTCAGTGCTCAGTCCTAGAGTTTTAAGAGCTGAAGGGAAGAAAATTTCTATGCAAATCTTGGAAGGATTAATTTAATGCCTTATAGTGGCCTAGATATAATAAAAACATGTACCTTAAAAATACGTAACTTTTAAAACTTTCCGAGTTCCAGGTTGTGTATTAGCAGGTGTGTGGAAACTTTTATGTGTAGCTTTGAAACAGTTTTATAATTCTGTACAAACAAGCCCTTCAGAAGGCCCTGCTGTTCAGGTGAGACGCACCTTCTCTGTACTGCACTGCTGTGATGTGGCCTCGGCCCACGACATCCAGCAAGCTGAACATGGCGGCCAGGTTCTCCTCATCCATGAGGTAAGGGTAGTCCCCCGCGGCGCGTCTGGCAGCCTTCACCCTTTGCAGCGCCTGGATCAGGAACTCGCGTGGGCTCTCTGCAACGAAGTAAAATCGCCCACATACGCAGGTCGATTACCTTGGGACCGAAGGCCAGTCGATCCTTTCCCAGTGCCCGTTTTCCCGGCAGGGGAGGCCCCGCAGCAGCCTCGGCCCGGCCTGCCCGCGGGGCGCGGTGCCGCACCGGG
>NW_010156985.1:0-686 GCF_000695765.1 Mesitornis unicolor
GAGGGGGACACCAAGGACACCCCATAACCCCCAGACCCCCAAAATGGGGTGGAGGAGGAGACACCAAGACCCCCCCAAATGTGGAGATGTCGGAGGGGGCGAGGACACCAAGACCTGGAGATGTTTGAGGAGCCTCTCCCAGCATTCCCCAAGCCCCCAGAAAACCTGGAGATGCTGGAGGGGGTGAGGACCCTGAGTTCTGGAGATGTTGGAGGGGGTGAGGACACCCAGAAACCCCCAGAGCTCCAAGACAGGGGGTGGTTGAGGACACCCCACCACACCCAGACCCCCAAAATGGGGTGAGGGGAACACTAAGACCCCCCCAAACCTGGAGATGCTGGAGGGGGTGAGGACCCCAAGATCTGGAGATGTTGGAGGAGCCTTTCTCAGCCCCCCCAAAACCATGGTCCCCAAGAGGTCCAAATCCCACCCGAAGCCTCCCCAGGTGGTTTTTGGGGGGGCGCTAGACGGGCAGGATCTGCTCCAGGATGGTTTTAGAGGAGGGGGGGATCCGGTCGGGGAACTTGACCTCGAATTCAATGATGAGGTCCCCGCGGTGGTCAGGGGTGCGGGGGTAGGGCAGGCCCTCGCCCGGGATTCGTCGCTTCACCCCGGGCTTCAGGACGTCCTTGAAGACCATGGGGATGGTGCGGCCGTCCAGCGTCGGGGTGTTGACGGTGCAGCCG
>NW_010156985.1:703-2516 GCF_000695765.1 Mesitornis unicolor
GCACAGCGCCTGTTGGAGGGCAAAAAAAGGGTGGGCGGTGGTACACGGGATCACCGGGACAACTGCACAACCATCACCCAACCACCAGGATCAACCACACAACCACCACCCAACCAAGATCAACCACCAAGATCAACCATCCAACAATGAAGATCAACCACCAGGACCAACCACCTATCACCCAACCACCAGGACAACCACACAACAATCACCCAACCACCAAGATCACCCAAGCACTCATCACATACCCACCAAGATCTACCACTCAAACACCCACCATGACTCCACCACCACCAAGATCAACCCCCATCATGACCACACCACTAAGATCAACCACCCAACCACCCGTCATGTCCTCGCCACCAAGATCCAACACCCAACCACGTCCTCACCACGAAGATCCACCACTCAACCACCCATCACATCTCCACCACCACCAAGATCAACCCCCCCATCATGTGCCCACCACCAAGATCCACCACCCAACCAGTCACATCCCCACCACCAAGACCAACCACCCCGCTGCATCCCCACCACCAAGAGCTACCACTCATCACATCCCCACCACCCATTGCACCCATGGAACCAACCACTCAGACAACCACCCTTGGTCCCACCACCAAGACCCACCACATCCCAACCACCCATTGTGTCCCCACCGCCAGGACCTCCTGCACCCCTGGCACCCCGAGAACCACCCATCACATCCCACACCAACCCCTGCCCATTATGGCCCCACCATCAAGACCAACCCGGCCCTGATGCAGCCTCACCAAGACCAAGTCCACACCTGACATCCTCATCACCACCAAAACCCGCACTTGATTTCCCCACCATGGCCAAGTCCAAGCCACCCTTGCTGTCCCCAGTAAGAGCAAGACCAACCCACTCTCAACGTCACCACCAAGACCAATCCGGCCTTGATGTCCCCACTAAGACCAAGACCAACCCGATCTTGACGTTCCTACCAACAGCCAGACCAACCCAACCCCAACATCCTCACCAAGACCAAGCTCCCCTTGACATCCCTACCAAGACCCAAGACCAACCCATCCTTGATGTCCCCACCAAATCCAACACCAAGACCAACCCAACCACAACATCCCCACCAAGACTTAGACCAACCCAACCCCGGCGTCCCCACCAAGACCAACCCAACCTTGACGTCCCCACCAAGACCAACCCACCCACCTCCCGGAGGCTGATCTTGGCCGGGTAGACAATGTCCGAGCCCTCCCGGCGGAAGACGCCGTGGGGTTTGTCTTTGAGGACGAAGACGACGTCGGCGGGGATGTTGTTGGGGGTCTGGTCGCCCTCTTTGGGGAAGGTGATTTTGGTGCCCTCCTTCCATCCCCGCTTCACCTCGATGGTGAGGATCTTGTCCTCGTTCCGCACCGTCTTCCCGTCGGGGTTGAGACGTTTATGGGAGATCTTCATCTTCTTGGTGCAGCCGGTGTAGATCTCCTCCAGGGACACCTTCAGGTCATAGAGGACAGGGGGGTCCTGCTTTTGGCAGCCGCCGCCTGGCCCTCCTCGACCCCGCGGAAAGCTGACGTTACCAAACCCCCCGACATGGAAGGTGGTGAAAGTGTCGTCGCCGTCCTCGTCGTCCCCATTGCGTTGGACAAAGAAAGTGTCAAAGGGGTTGCGGCCATCAAAGAATTCAGCGAACATGGCGTGGGGGTCGCCCCGGAAGGTGTAGGTGAAGGTGGGGCCATTGGATCCCCCCGGGCCAGCAGTGGGAGCTCCTCCTTTCAGTCCTAAAAATGAGAAGAAGGCGCCCGTCAGCCCCACGCCGGATGCTGGAGGTGGC
>NW_010156986.1:0-1381 GCF_000695765.1 Mesitornis unicolor
AGGTTTCAAGCGCTCGGCCTCGGCGCCTGACCCCGGCACATTCAGAGAGCACTTCCTAAATTTGTCTCCTGTGTTCCTGACTCACAAGCAATTTCCTCACCCATAAAACGGCGTCGGCATGAAAGGACTGGCCGGGACACCAATTACTTGTCACCGTTTTACCACCCCGCTGCTCACCAGTTCGCAGCCCCCGGCAGTGCCCGGCCAGGATCTGCCCCCTCCCTGTGGAGCCCCTCTGGGAGGGATGGGGCAGTCAGGGCCCTCCGTGCCGTGGGGCAGAGGGGGCCCCAGTGCTCAGTACCTGGCGATGCCCCCAGGCAGAACCATCCCACGTCTCCCATGCCCTTGGGCATCCTGAGGGCATCTCCCAGCCCAGCCTGCAATGAGGGAGATGTTGATCGGGGAGATGTCAACCAGCCCCGGGTCCCTCGGCCCTGCGCTGGCGTTGTCCCCATGCTGGCATTGTCCCCATGGTACTAAAGATGCTCCTATGTGGCTGCAAGGGAGACAGCGAGGCTCCCTCATCACCACAGTGACACTGCGCTCACTGCTGAGCATGGACCCACATTGGCCCAGGGCATCGCCACCCCGGTGCTTACATCCTCTGCCTCATCCCTGCTCCCTGCTCTTCTGTGCCATCTCTGTGTCCTCCCAGTGCCATCCCCAGCGATGCACATCTCCAGCGTCCAGGGGATGAGGATGAGGACGGGCTGGTGCAGAGAGGCAGAGAGTTGGAGGTCTCAGGAGGGGCTGAGCATGGCCAGGACCCCCGGGAAGCCCCGATTCATTGCCCGGGAGCGCGGAGATGCCCGACCTTCCCCTGCAGCCATTCACCCCCCTCCCCACTGCAAATCGCTCCCGGCTCCGCGTCGGCAGCGGGCGAGGTTTGCCCAGGGCCCGGCGAGCGCCACGGTGGCTGCTAAACGGGTTTTATGGTGGGATTTAGGGACTTTTCTGCCGGGTAATTGATTTGCCCAGGCAGTAAAAGATCAAGGCAGCAGCTCAGACAGTGGCTCCCAGCATCTGCCCACCGAGCTGGCCGGGGCGCAGTGGTCCCCGATGCTCCGGTGCTTGGGGTGGGGCACCGGGGCCCCGCAGCGATGGGGCGAGCCCTGCGCATCTGTCCAGGATTCCCCCCTTGCAGCCCTCCCTCTCCCTGCATCCTCGCACCCCCCTCCCCAACCCCACCACAAAACAGCCCCCAAAGGAGACAAAAGGGGCTGTTTGGGGACCTGCCACCTGCTAGTCCCCATCCTACAATACCGCAGTAAAGAGGCACCAAACAAAGGCCTTAAAATCCTAAAGGGGCCCATTCATTAGGGTGACAAAGGGGGAAAGAACTACATTATCATAATTAATCCCGGTGCTGGCGGTGGGTGGC
>NW_010156986.1:1522-2048 GCF_000695765.1 Mesitornis unicolor
CCCCCCCCCCCCCAGCCCCTCCCCAGCCCTGTCTGTTTGTCTACTTTGCTGCAGCCCCCCCAAAATCCCGGGGATGGGATGGGTCCATCTATGCCCCCTTGGTGCACCTGCCCCCAGGGGCTGGGGAAGAGCCTGGACCCCCGGGTCCTGCTGATGGTGCTGGGCCGGGCGCGTGATGGTGCTGGGCCGGGGACTCGCTGGCCATGTCCTCTGTGCCATGTCCCACCAAGAGTTAGCCCAGGTGGGACGTGGCAGGGACCTCTCTGCTCCCTCCATGGGGCTTTCACTGGCCTTGGAGATGGAGCTTTATCCATTCCCCGCCATCTCGGTCCTATTTGGAGGGACGTGGTGGGCTCTGACTTGGGGACCAGACTCTCTCCCTCGCCTTCAGCCTCCTGCTGTTGGGGAGGCGCAGGGAAACTGAGGCCCGCAGAGGTGTGGAGAGGTTTTAAGAGATGTTCATGCCCCAGCTCTAATCTGCTCTGATGAATGCTGCCTCCCTTGGGACACAGCATCCCTTTGGGAC
>NW_010156986.1:2466-2738 GCF_000695765.1 Mesitornis unicolor
TGCGTTGCGGCCGTGCCCAGCCCGGCTCCACGCCCCAGCTCCTGCCCGGGGGATGCCGCTGCCCGCCGAGGCCGTTGTCCCGAACTGCCCGTCCCCGAGGAGGGGCCGCTGTGGCGTGGCTCCTGCCCGTGGGGATTTTCCCATCCCCTTTGCTCGACGGGGCGGGACACGCAGTGCAGGGACAGGGTGGGCTCCCCTGGCCGGGTGCTTGGTGGGCGCGGTGCCTTGTGCTCCCCGGTTCCCACCGCATCCCACCGGCTCCCGCCCGCCAC
>NW_010156986.1:2860-5079 GCF_000695765.1 Mesitornis unicolor
AGAGTGGGGGCTGTGCGGAGCCATTTGCCTTTAATTGAATTTATTTGTTACAACCCCAAACAATGTAAAGCAGGCTTCTCCCAGGCTCCAGCTGCCTGCCTGCCCATTAAAATACCATCTAGAACAGCAAATCCCCCCTCCCGCCTTGATATAAAACAGCCGGTCAGCAAGGAGCAGCAAGCGAAGTCTCCCTGCGCACGAGCCCATCTCCTGCTCCCCATCCCTCTCCCCCAAAGCTGGTGACCCACGGGCCCCTGAGTCCCCTCCTGTGTGGCTCTGGGAGAAATGAGGGTCCTGCAGGGTGCCCCAAAGCTCCCAGCTCAGGGCAGATCCACTGCGGCACCAAGAGCTGCCTGGGGGCCCATCATTGCAGCGTCAGGGCACGGGCAGGCTGAGCTCCGTCCTGCCCACAGGCAGTTTCCAGTTGGGTTTTCAGTCCCCGTTGGCGTGGCAGGATCTGGCCCTGTCACCGAGGTTGTCACCCCCCGTGCAGAGCTTGGGATCCCCAAACTGGCTGCTGAGCCCCACGCCTTCTAGTTTGGGATTCACGTCACCGTGCCATGGTGGTTCCAGCTGCTGCTGGGGCCATGAGTGTCCCTGGGGGTTCAGTTGGTCCTTAGGGACCACGGAGGCAGCGGATGGGCAGCAGGACAGGGGTGCACGGCATGGGAACAGGCAGGGGTGCTGGGGATGACCCTGCCATGGCCAGTCCTGCCCAGTGCTCATGGACTGGCGTGGGTGAGCCAGGATGGGGCTGGGGGAAGCCGGTCCTGCAGCACTGGGAGCCCAGGTCCCCAGTAAAACCTTGGTTCCCTGGGATGAGCAAATCCGGCTGAGCTCTGGGTCCTGGCAGACACCAAACACGTCTCCGTTGGCCATCCCATGACTTTACCAAGGACTTTGATGCCATTTCCCTGTCTGCAGGGCACGGGTGGAAGAGCCCCAGGTGGAAACCAATGGTGGCAGAGAGGAAGCGGATGGAGAACCGAGGGGAACTCGCAGTGCTGGAGAGGAGGGCAACTTGTTTTTTAAAAATTAGGCTTATGAAAAGCAGCAGCTGCCCAGCAGTAGTGCGAGTCCACTGAGGAAGAGGAATGGTGGAGCTGTTAATAGCAATCAGGCAGCAGAAGTGCTGAATAGCCGTTTCCCTTCTCTATTTGGGGACACGCCAGATGCTACAGGCCTATCGCGGCCGAGGGAGAAACCCTTTACGCGCCACTAAGGCCCGGGAGAGCTCGGCATCACTGGGTCTGGCTGTGGGGGCCACGGTCTGGGGTTGTGGAGGAGACACCCCAAGAATCTGAGCTGTTTATGGGAGTTTCTCCCTGGTTTTAGCCAGTAAGGAGACACCAGGATGAGCCTGGGGACCAGGGTGAGCGGCAGGGACCAGGATGCACATGAGGTGGGTGCTGGTCTATGTGAGTTTACTGATCCCTCCCAGGTACCTTTGGCAGCATCTTGGGGTGCCATTCCCAGTAGGAGCAGCACCAGGTCTGTCCAGTAAAGACCTGAGCAGGGTGTGAGCTGAGCAGCCTTCCCCTAATTACCCCACAAGTTGTTGGTGGCATTTACCCCTTGCCCTTTTGCCACCCCATGCCTCCAAGCCCTGGGCTTGGTTCCCATGGCAGGGGATGGGGCAGCACTTGTGGCCACCCCCCAAAAAGTGGGGCATCTTCCTCTCCCCACCGTGGCCCTGGGGGAATATCTGGCCCTTGAAGTAGACAAGGGGCACTGGGGCTGAGGGGAATATCCTGCCCTTGGTGGGGATGGCTTGTTTTTGGGAAATGGCACCAGGGAGATACCAGTCCTTTGGGGGAGGACACCTGGTCCTTGAAGAAGGGATGCTCATCCCTTGGGGTGGCTATAGGGGAGATATTCAGCCTCTGGGGAGGGCTGCCTATTCCTTGGGGTGGCTATGAGGGGCTGACTTGCCCCTGTGGGGTGCACACAGAGGGGTATCAAGTCCTTAGGAGGGCTATCCCTTGAGGCAGCTATGGGAAGATGCCTGAGCCTGGAGAGGATGCCTGGCGTTTGGAGTGGCTGTGGGGGCTCTGCCAAGAACTTGGGAGAGGCTATGGGGGGGATGCCTGAAGCAAGGAGGGTAGCAGTAGGGGGCTGCCCATCCTGGGGGAGAGGCGGCAGGGGGCACACCCTGCCCTTGGGAGAGGGAGGTTCATTCCCTGGGGCAGCGCCAGGGGCTGCCTACCCCTGTGGGGTAG
>NW_010156987.1:0-8791 GCF_000695765.1 Mesitornis unicolor
CCCTAACGTTCTGTGATTCTGTGATTTTGCAAGTTTCACCAAAAAAGTGAAAAATGGAGCTCAACACCAGCCATTCTTAATGTGTGAATATCTCAAACACCTACAAGTGCATTTGCACAACTGGAAAATGCTGCCACAGGGCAACAGAGAGCATATATTGTTTAAGATCCTTGACATTAGATCACAGACTGCCTTTTGAAGGATTTAAGATCAATTTCACAAACCTTGCTGTAACACTGCAAGTTGTACCACATAAGCACTCAGCTGACAGGACTGTGAAATTAAATAAATTATGCAGCTTCACGGTGATAATGTCTGGAAAAATGGTCAATTATGTGCATACCTTCTACTCCAATTCCTTGGGGATAACAAAGACAAGCAAATGTTAGAGACCCTTGACACAAGATCAAATGCTGGTCTGTGAAAGATTTCAGATTAATTTCACCAATTTAGCCGTAACATTGCAAGTTGTACTACATAAGTACCTATCTTAGGGAACCTTGAACTGAGATAAATTGAGCAACTTCTTGATAATCACCTCCAGACAACTGCTTAATTATGCAGATGGTTCATCATCCTCCCATGTCTTTTCTGAGGTGCTAAATAGCATTAGTCAAGAACAATTATGCATATACATCTAGTTAGTGATTTTTTAATGTGAAAAAAAAAATGCTGCACTTGTCCCAGAGAGGACAACTTAGAGGAAAGGTTCAGTATGAAAAAGAATGCAAAACAGAATAATTCTGAACAAAAGCAAAGTCTACTCAATGAGTCACAAAGTGAAAATTCCTAATGCCCCCAACTATGCTCAAGGTGACAACAGTACAAAGATGTTACACTGAAATTACTGAAACGTACTGTTTACATATTTATCCTGCGTATACAAACTCAGTATTTGAACAACTTGCAGAAGCAGAGTTTAGGATTTATTTCTGTTAGGTTTTTCCCCCTCTTCTTTATTCTGTGAGGTGATAATTAGTACAGCTTTTCATTTTGAAAGAAATAAAACCTTATGTATTTAAAAAAACACAGACACAATCTAGCACTCATTTGGACAAATGATAGTTATTAAGCTTACAGTTATTTTTTACTTTCTTTAACACGATCAGAAAACGACCAGAACAATTTCAGTGAATTATCTGTGAATTTAACTCTCTACAGATAAATCCTAGGCAGGAAGATAAATTTGCCTACACCTCAAATAAAACAAACTGGGTGACAAATAATTTACCAAAAACCTTCCCTGAAAAAGAAGTCAAACACTTATAGATCATTTCAGAAGACAAAGAATGATAGTTTTTACTATCTGTGCTCAAAGATACAGAGCGTTTCCTTAACACACAGAAGGACAAACCACATTTAAGGTGCAAACTCAAGGAAACCTGAGTTCTGCTCTCACCTCCACACCGTGTCTTGTTTGACCTAAATGGAGTTTATATTTTAATCAGCCTTTAATGATAGCATAGTCCTCACCATCTACATCCTAAGTAATTACTAAAGTTTGTGTTGGTAAGGTCAAAAGCAAGAGCATAGGTTCCTAACTCATTCCATACATACAAGCACGTACATGGAAAAATCCATCTTCGTTATGCAGAGGAGACTTCTAACTGTTGTTAAAGCAGTAAAATTAGTTCAGAACTATAGGGCTGCCTCTTCAGAGGAGTAAAGATAAAGCAGAAGGAAATAAACCTCTTTTCTGCACATATATGACCTGGCTTCTAATGCTACCAACTTTATCATTACCTGACAGAACTAAGTTTGGGCATCCCTGGCTGTAAGAGGAAAGTCCCACACTAAGCATAACAATATATGGCAAAAAGGGTTTAAAGCATGAGCTAAGTTGCAGAGAAAGTTTTCTTCTTTGTAAGTATAGCAGCCATAGCACTGTGTGTGGCAAAACTGTTCTACCTGGAATTGAGCTATGGTAACCTCTGCAAATTTCCCTTGTTCCAAGTAATTCCTTGTTAGTTAGATCTGCTTTACACAATGTACTGCTGCTGTTGAATAAAGGGGTGAAGTGGCATAAAGATTCCTCTGCCTAGGATTCATCCTTTGAGTAAAAGAAATGCTGGGGATGCTACAGGCAGTTGCAAGATTGATACATATCTCATTTTTTTCTTTTTAAAGCAGAAAACACAGCTGTCCCTTCTCTTAGAATGGTGACTTTATATTAAAGTTCTTGATGTATCACTGTTAAAGCAGCCTCTCCTGCTTTCCGTATTACCTGCTATTAACCTGCTTACAGCGTGAAGAAAAGCTACCAAGGAGTTTAGGACTAAACAGTAAGGATAGAGTTTTAAACCATTTTCTTGGTACTGTTGTGTGGGTCACAAAAGAGCATCAGTTTGTGTTATGTACACTAAGAGTGCATAACAAAGCATGCATGACAATAAAAAACCTGCCTGTAGCCACTGGTATCCCTGCTTGATCAGGTTTTGCTATTATTTGTATTACTTTTGTCAAAAAGAGCAAAGAGGGCTTATTCTTTCTAGAAGTATTAGGAAGACAAGCATAGTAGGCAGGTCTGTGAAAGCCTGTTAAATCAAGACACGCCAACAGACAATTCTAGCTTATACTCAGATGGCAGCTCTAAAGATACCACCATGACCATGAGTGGAAGCCTTCACCCTGAAGTAGTCAATGGTTAATGTCTCACTTTCAAAGAAAGAAGGGAAAACAGATTTAATTTCTTCTGAGAAATACATAAACGCTACAGTGATGGATGTGCAATAAAAACTTGAATTACAATGCAGAGAAAAAGAAAATGTATCACTTAGAGGTAAGCATCTGGTTTCATGTGCTACTGCTGGTCATTATTTGTGGAAATCTGGGTACAGCTCAATAGCGTGTGACTTCTACATCATTAAATAAGAATAACAAAAATAGTTTCTTACTTAAACAAAGGACATATATCACAATGTTGAAAGGGGCAGTTTAAACTTTTTAGCTCTGTTGTTTTTGTCAGAGTAACTTCTAGTAGCATCTCTGAAAAGAAAGCTGAAATCTAGAGAAGACATTCACCAAATTATAGAGACTTCTGCTTAAAAGGCGATATTTATAGTTTTACTTTTTTATATATTTCCACTCCCTGCTTCTCTTCCAGGTAGACACTGAAATACTCTAAAATGGAGACACAAAACTTTTTTCAAGGCTTTCCTGAAAAGTGCTAGCTGAAATGCAGAAATACAGCTCACTGTTATGTATGCAACTGATTTAGTATATTATTTACACAGCAGATCAAAACAAAGGTGACAAATAAAATTGCAATTGCAAATATGAATATCAAATAACTGAAGAACCACCTGGACAAATGCAGATGCACTACTCTCAAAGGTACAGACTTGGCTACCAGAGCAGATACGAGCAGAGAGAGAGCCCGTCTCAGCAGTTCTGTGGTACAAAACACAGAAGAAAAGATGAAAAGCCCATGTCCTGTTATGGGAAATCTCAGGGCTTGTGTGGCAGATGCACTCACTCCACTAAACACCTGAGAAAGACCCAACAAAAGCAGTGCTAAAGTTTCTGGCCCTGGTGGCACCAGGACTGCCTCCCCCCTCACAGCTCATGTCTGGTCCACACAGTAGAGGTCAAAGGTGGGAAAGTTGGGGTCCTCAGCCAATAGAGGCTGACACGACCATGTATTGACCACAGATCAGATTTGACCAGGGTATAAATGGGGCCCCGTCGGAGGACTCATTTGAGTCGGTCCTCCTCGGAGCAGCGAGTCTGCAGTCGCAGACTCTCCCCTTGAGTTGGGACGCCACTTCAGGTAACTTCTCGAGATTGAGAGCCCTCCCTCTTTTGGTCAGTGAGTGAGTGCACATTTTGGATCGTTTGGCCAAAAACTTAAAGAGTTCTTAACTCAGCTGTGTCTGGTAATATTCCCAACCAGCATATCGAACCTGTATTTGTTCAGTGTCAGTGGGATGTTGTTTTGGTGAATGAAGTTTTGTCTGCTTAATTTAAGTTGCAGATTAAAGCTTGTTTGAGTTCATCATTTGTGTGCGATTCTGTGACAGCCTGGAAGGTATAAATGCAAATCAGCTTGTCAATAAAACGCACAGCTACAATAATATGAATCAAAGACATACTATCTGCTAGTAGATACTCTCCCTGCACGTGTATTTTCTAAAGCATACTATTTTTCCAACATTAAATCCACGATTCACATCCAACAACAAACCTGTGAAGCAAACCCCACACCTCTTCATGAAAAGATCCCCAGTTCTGATATGACTAAGCACTAATAATGTTCTTCCAAACAATCCTCCATTTGCTGGAAACAGGCCCCTGGCTAAAGCACAACAGGCATATACTTTAATAATCTCTTGATTACCTGGATACAGCCTGGAACACCTAATAAATCTGTCTATTTTTCAAGTGGAGTGGGATTGATTTCCCCAGGGTTTCTTTGTCAGTTCCATTTTAGTACTTAATATGAAGAGAAAATTATCAGAGAAGGTCAAATCTGACATAAAAAACTAGAAGGAGTACACATCAATGAAGACTTTTGCTACTTTTAAAATAAATGTCCACTTTCTTTTTCTTAGGCTCTACCTTCATTCAGTCTTTATTTAACATTGCATATGCTTCATAGCTCGTAACAAATCCAATCACAACTTGGCAACATGCTCAGATAACCAGGAGTTTCAGCAATGAATAGTAACCAAGGAAAAAACGCGGTGTTTGTTCCTACCATTTTGCTATCAGTAAATAGCCAAAGGTATTTACCTCAATCGTGACTTCTTACTGCAGAAAACTGCTTGAAATGAGAGGTCTAAGTAAAAGTTGGAGAGGTACTGATAATTTTAATCCTCACTTACCTAACCAAGACAATTAAGTGAAGAGATTTTCCATTCTGTATATGTTCTATTTTCATGTCAAACTTCAATAGTATAAACACATAACAGCATAACAATGTCTTGTTCTAATCCTCTTAGTTCTCTAATTTTAAACACTAATTTGATAGGAACTTGTACTAGATTTCTCCTCTTACTGTAGTAATGGAGATTTTAAATACTTTTTTTAAAAGAACACCAAAAAGAATAGACAAATAACACAAATTTTTAAAAATGCAAGAAGAGAGAACTAATGCTACTACAAACATAGTCAGGTTATTAAAAAGGTAATAATAATTACATTTAGTATGGATTTATGTAATTACGCATATTCATTTTGATATTTCCTACAGTGAATATTTACCTCAAAGTTTAAAATGCCCTTTAAAGATTTAATGGAAAGTCTTTCAAATCCTTTCAATATTTTACTGCACAGCTAAAATGAAGAAATCTACTTACAGTTTTAAGAAACCGCATCTTTCAGATTTATTTATAAAGCTTGGCAATATTGGCAATGTAGTATACTGTGCTTAACGCAAAGTCCTACCGATCATCAGGTTTTTACCAGCGTTTAGAGTCAAACTTCATACCAGCACTTACCTTTTCCCAAATTTCAGGGTCAGATCCTGCAAAATTTTATTCTTCCAAATATTGTACAGGACAGTTTAGTCAGTTTCTGTGGAGATTCTCATGTATGAGAATTTCTCAGGTAAGACTCCTTTCATGTTTAATCTCCATTAGATAATGTTACACAAAACAAAGGACATCTAGCTCAGGACACTTTAACAGCTCACTTTTGAAAGGAAATAAAGAAGAAAGTGTATTTTACCTGAGTCTCCACACCTTGCTCAAGCAACCTTTTAGCCTGATTTTCCACCTCAAGCCGAGCTCTTGCAATAAAAAGCAGGTCATTTTCAATTACTTCTATTCCAGAGAGATCTATCCCTTGAGAAAGGTAATCTATAAAGGCAACAGAACATTGAGAAACATGACATAGGATAATGGAACATTTTAAACATGCTAAAACATTTAGACGTTACTGTTAGTTCCAAGTGACATTTTTGCATACAACACTTGACAACAGTGTATATAAAAGTAATGTATTATACCAGAAAAACTGGAAATCTAAAGATTTTTATTTTTATCTAAAGATAACTCAAGAAAACCTGGATATTGAATAAATTGAATTTAGTTCACTGCACTTCTGAAGACCCAGGCACTACTGAAGAGGGGCACAGACTGAGTTCTAGGAAGTCCAGAATCTCAGGCAAAGGGTAGGAAAGGGCAAGAAGTCATCTCCTTGTGCCAGAGGATTAACCAGATAATTAAACTTCTATAACCAGATTTTTGAATAAGCATAATTTGCTCTAAGATCTCAAATTCCAGAAGTATTATATGTTAATGGATTTAAATTATACTTCATATGTTTAAATTGCACTTCTGAACATTTGGGATCAGACACAGAAGTATAGCAAGAAAACTTTTTTTTCCCCCACTTTTAATCACAGACATCACAAAAATTGTTATCATTGTGGAAACTCTATCAGTCGGGCATCTACAGATTACTGGGCTGGACTGGCAACTGCAGCAAGACAACCTGTTCAAACTCAACTTTTGTCATGGGCTGTGCAGATTTGGCCAAAACACTTGCTCTTTCACTAATAGCCACTAGTAAATGAGAGTACTGCAGCAAGTATAAAACTCAACATTTCATCTCCCTTTATCAAAGGAGGTTTCAATCTGTGACATCTTTTCTCCCTGACACCCTCACTTTCTTTTAAAGGGGGTAACACTGTCATGCCTGCTCTTTGGACTACTTAGGCTTTTCATGTGGGACAATTTTAGATTTAAAACACAACTCAGGGAGTTAAAAAGAGGTTTTCACACTCCACGAGGTCCCTGACCTCTATGTTCCCTCCTGTTGGCTCTTTGCCTGATCTTGCAGGCCTGACCTAACCTAAGCAGTGACCTGTCTTTGAAAGAAGGGCTGGAGGATGCCTCTTCCCAGATGTCTTTGATTTGTTAGTGGCACTCACTTCAGATGCAGGAACTGTATATTCAACTTTCTTCAGGCTCAGACTGGGCTAGAACTCGAATCATTCAAATACTATGCAATTACATCCATAACTATTACACATTTTTTGCAAATCAAATCAGCTATGGCCACTGTTCTGAAATCCATGTTCCTGGAATATAGAAATCACAACCTGAGAACATGTACTGCTCTAGGCTCCTCCAAGAACTGACACACTTCTTCACTTAAAACTCTGAATTACAACAGAAACTAGGTGGGAACTGGATGATTAAATTTAGAAAATGAACACTTCTGAACATGTCTGGGCACCTTAGATTAGATCCACAGAGAAATGTAACAGCAGTCTAGGAAGGTACCCAGTGAACCTGAGGAAGCTTTGAAGTTAAACAACGCTTCTTTCCCCCCCACCCCTCCTTTTTTATCTTTCTAGATTTAAATCAACCCAATTCCCCATGTCAAGGTAGCCCAGACCTTTACATTACTGCTTATCTTCAAGATAATGCAGGACTACTCTCATGTATGCATTTTTCAGCATTTTGCTCTATCAAGCAGGTCTTCCACTGCTTCTTTTGAAAAAAACAACAAAACAAACAAAATAATGGCCAATGCATTTCACTCAGAGTCAGATACTTCCTTCATAAGACAATGTTTCACTGTCTTCATTTATAACCAGTCCACGATGCCTTCTGAACAAAGTTCTCCTCTTTTTATGTCCTCCCAATAAGTTTATTAAGGCACAGACTTAAATTCTGACTAAACTAATTGAACTTTTAAAACTTTGCAAATAACTCTTCTCTTTAGTAGTCAATTATTTTTGTTGATTCACAAGAAACTAATCTAAGCTTCAGATTAATTTTAGCAACATGTTCACAACTGAACACAAAATTCCAACTGAGTCACTTCACAGCCATGCAGAGAATAACATCCCCGTACCTGCATATGAAAAACACCGCATAGGGAACCAAACCAAAAAGTTTAGAGAGGTACTGCATAAAACTCAGTGAGGCATAAAGGAAAACAACTCTCTTAACAGTACAGTGTGTCAAACAGGTTTTAGTCTACTAAGAATAGGCCTGCAAATGCTTTTGTCTGTATGCATTTGTTGAAAACTGGATCAGAGCAGTCAAAGGACAGCCAGGCAGCAGGAGAGCACACCTCACGCTGCCCAGGCTGTTAACGAAGCCCTCCAGCAGGCACACTTACAGAGCTGCTTTGGCCAGGGGCTACAGCGGCCACACTCGTCCATTCCTTCCCTGCAACTTCTCGCTGTGACTAAGCTGCGTATCTACAGGTGGTCTTGCACAGGAACCTATTAAAACAAATATTAAACTCCCACTAACTTCAGTTACTAACTTTTATGAGCAAGTGTCTGGAATGCGAAGACTAGTTTTCTGACCCCTTTCTCTCAGCTGCACAGAGAAAAAAAGGTGCAAAGAACTACCCACAGATTAAGTCTACTGTCATAGTAAACTCTGAAGTAGTTTCGTGGGAACATGAGATTTAAAAAGGTGCAAATATCACCCAAGACTTACATAGCCCACAAATACAAGATCTGCTATGGAGTTCACTTACGTCATACAAACATATTCCGCAACCCCAGGCTGCTTAAACAAAATAAAATTAAAAGATGGTTCTGATCTCCTAAATGCACAGAAAAATCTGTGGAAGAGAATTTTAAAAAGAGACTGTTGCTCCCTGCTGTATTTTATCTCAAAATCCAAATTAAGCCATTTCAAGTGCTAAAAATCTAATCCTTTTGATGGTTTTAAGAAAGGAACAGAAAGACCACGCTGCTTTGGCTTCTCCAAATACCTCCATCTGTGCCTCAGACTGGCAGCCACCTCCCGCTAAACTGCCAAAACCTGCAGCTTTGTTCCAAATTTCCTAAAATCCTAATAAAATGCTTTGGGACAATGCA